>NW_028146784.1:247471-339056 GCF_055883805.1 Amblyomma maculatum
GATGACCGCGTTTTGCACATAATGCGTAAAAGTGCCTGTAAGGCTTTGTGTGTATTAACTTGTTGCGATTCGCTTTAGCCACTATGTGCGAACTTGAATCGCAGTTCTGAGCCTAACCCGCGCAAGCTGGATGACCGCGTTTTGCACATAATGCGTAAAAGTGCCTGTAAGGCGTTGTGTGTATTAATTTGTTGCGATTCGTTTGAGCCGCTACGTGCAAACCTGAATTGCAGTTCTGAGCCTAACCCGCGCAAGCTGGATGACCGCGTTATGCACATCATGCCTAAAAATGCCTGTAAGGCGTTGTGTGTATTAACTTGTTGCGATTCGTTTGAGCCGCTACGTGCAAACTTGAATCGCAGTTCTCAGCCTAACCCGCGCAAGCTGGATGACCTCGTTTTTCACATCATGCCTAAAAGTGCCTGTAAGGCTTTGTGTGTATTAACTTGTTGCGATTCGCTTTAGCCGCTATGTGCGAACTTGAATCGCAGTTCTCAGCCTAACCCGCGCAAGCTGGATGACCACGTTCTGCACATCATGCCTAAAAGTGCCTTTAAAGCGTTGTGTGTATTAACTTGTTTCGATTCGTTTGAGCCGCTACGTGCAAACTTGAATCGCAGTTCTGAGCCTAACCCGCGCAAGCTGGAGGACCGCGTTATGCACATCATGCCTAGAAGTGCCTGTAAGGCTTTGTGTGTATTAACTTGTTGCGATTCCTTTGAGCCGCTACGTGCAAACTTGAATCGCAGTTCTGAGCCTAACCCGCGCAAGCTGGATGACCGCGTTTTGCACATCATGCCTAAAAGTGCCTTTAAGGCGTTGTGTGTATTAACTTGTTGCGATTCGTTTGAGCCGCTACGTGCAAACTTGAATCGCAGTTCTGAGCCTAACCCGCGGAAGCTGGATGACCGCGTTATGCACATCATGCCTAGAAGTGCCTGTAAGGCTTTGAGTGTATTAACTTGTTGCGATTCGCTTTAGCCGCTATGTGCGAACTTGAATCGCAGTTCTCAACCTAACCCGCGCAAGCTGGATGACCACGTTTTGCACATCATGCCTAAAAGTGCCTTTAAAGCGTTGTGTGTATTAACTTGTTGCGATTCGTTTGAGCCGCTACGTGCAAACTTGAATCGCAGTTCTGAGCCTAACCCGCGCAAGCTGGATGACCGCGTTATGCACATCATGCCTAGAAGTGCCTGTAAGGCTTTGTGTGTATTAACTTGTTGCGATTCGCTTTAGCCGCTATGTGCGAACTTGAATCGCAGTTCTCAGCCTAACCCGCGCAAGCTGGATGACCTCGTTTTTCGCATCATGCCTAAAAGTGCCTGTAAGGCTTTGTGTGTATTAACTTGTTGCGATTCGCTTTAGCCGCTATGTGCGAACTTGAATCGCAGTTCTCAGCCTAACCCGCGCAAGCTGGATGACCACGTTTTGCACATCATGGCTAAAAGTGCCTTTAAGGCGTTGTGTGTATTAACTTGTTGCGATTCGTTTGAGCCGCTACGTGCAAACTTGAATCGCAGTTCTGAGCCTAACCCGCGCAAGCTGGATGACCGCGTTATGCACATCATGCCTAGAAGTGCCTGTAAGGCTTTGTGTGTATTAACTTGTTGCGATTCGCTTTAGCCACTATGTGCGAACTTGAATCGCAGTTCTCAGCCTAACCCGCGCAAGCTGGATGACCTCGTTTTTCGCATCATGCCTAAAAGTGCCTGTAAGGCTTTGTGTGTATTAACTTGTTGCGATTCGCTTTAGCCGCTATGTGCGAACTTGAATCGCAGTTCTCAGCCTAACCCGCGCAAGCTGGATGACCACGTTTTGCACATCATGGCTAAAAGTGCCTTTAAGGCGTTGTGTGTATTAACTTGTTGCGATTCGTTTGAGCCGCTACGTGCAAACTTGAATCGCAGTTCTCAGCCTAACCCGCGCAAGCTGGATGACCACGTTTTGCACATCATGCCTAAAAGTGCCTTTAAAGCGTTGTGTGTATTAACTTGTTTCGATTCGTTTGAGCCGCTACGTGCAAACTTGAATCGCAGTTCTGAGCCTAACCCGCGCAAGCTGGAGGACCGCGTTATGCACATCATGCCTAGAAGTGCCTGTAAGGCTTTGTGTGTATTAACTTGTTGCGATTCCTTTGAGCCGCTACGTGCAAACTTGAATCGCAGTTCTGAGCCTAACCCGCGCAAGCTGGATGACCGCGTTTTGCACATCATGCCTAAAAGTGCCTTTAAGGCGTTGTGTGTATTAACTTGTTGCGATTCGTTTGAGCCGCTACGTGCAAACTTGAATCGCAGTTCTGAGCCTAACCCGCGGAAGCTGGATGACCGCGTTATGCACATCATGCCTAGAAGTGCCTGTAAGGCTTTGAGTGTATTAACTTGTTGCGATTCGCTTTAGCCGCTATGTGCGAACTTGAATCGCAGTTCTCAGCCTAACCCGCGCAAGCTGGATGACCTCGTTTTTCACATCATGCCTAAAAGTGCCTGTAAGGCTTTGTGTGTATTAACTTGTTGCGATTCGCTTTAGCCGCTATGTGCGAACTTGAATCGCAGTTCTCAGCCTAACCCGCGCAAGCTGGATGCCTAAAAGTGCCTTTAAAGCGTTGTGTGTATTAACTTGTTTCGATTCGTTTGAGCCGCTACGTGCAAACTTGAATCGCAGTTCTGAGCCTAACCCGCGCAAGCTGGAGGACCGCGTTATGCACATCATGCCTAGAAGTGCCTGTAAGGCTTTGTGTGTATTAACTTGTTGCGATTCGCTTTAGCCGCTATGTGCGAACTTGAATCGCAGTTCTCAGCCTAACCCGCGCAAGCTGGATGACCACGTTTTTCACATCATGCCTAGAAGTGCCTGTAAGGCTTTGTGTGTAGCTAGATGACCGCGTTTTGCACATCATGCCTAATAGTGCCTTTAAGGCGTTGTGTGTATTAACTTGTTGCGATTCGTTTGAGCCGCTACGTGCAAACTTGAATCGCAGTTCAGAGCCTAACCCGCGCAAGCTGGATGACCGCGTTTTGCACATAATGCGTAAAAGTGCCTGTAATGCTTGGTGTATTAACTTGTTGCGATTCGCTTTAGCCACTATGTGCGAACTTGAATCGCAGTTCTGAGCCTAACCCGCGCAAGCTGGATGACCGCGTTTTGCACATAATGCGTAAAAGTGCCTGTAAGGCGTTGTGTGTATTAACTTGTTGCGATTCGTTTGAGCCGCTATGTGCAAACCTGAATTGCAGTTCTGAGCCTAACCCGCGCAAGCTGGATGACCGCGTTATGCACATCATGCCTAAAAATGCCTGTAAGGCGTTGTGTGTATTAACTTGTTGCGATTCGTTTGAGCCGCTACGTGCAAACTTGAATCGCAGTTCTGAGCCTAACCCTCGCAAGCTGGTGGACCGCGTTATGCACATCATGCCTAGAAGTGCCTGTAAGGCTTTGTGTGTATTAACTTGTTGCGATTCGTTTGAGCCGCTACGTGCAAACTTGAATCGCAGTTCTGAGCCTAACCCGCGCAAGCTGGATGACCGCGTTATGCACATCATGCCTAAAAGTGCCTTTAAGGCGTTGTGTGTATTAACTTGGTGCGATTCGTTTGAGCCGCTACGTGCAAACTTGAATCGCAGTTCTCAGCCTAACCCGCGCAAGCTGGATGACCGCGTTATGCACATCATGCCTAGAAGTGCCTTTAAGGCATTGTGTGTATTAACTTGTTGCGATTCGTTTGAGCCGCTACGTGCAAACTTGAATCGCAGTTCGGAGCCTAACCCGCGGAAGCTGGATGACCGCGTTATGCACATCACGCCTAGAAGTGCCTGTAAGGCTTTGAGTGTATTAACTTGTTGCGGTTCGTTAGAGCCGCTACGTGCAAACTTGAATCGCAGTTCTGAGCCTAACCCGCGCAAGCTGGACGACCACGTTTTGCACATCATGCCTAAAAGTGCCTTTAAGGCGTTGTGTGTATTAACTTGTTGCGATTCGTTTGAGCCGCTACGTGCAAACTTGAATCGCAGTTCTGAGCCTAACCCGTGCAAGCTGGATGACCGCGTTTTGCACATAATGCGTAAAAGTGCCTGTAAGGCTTTGTGTGTATTAACTTGTTGCGATTCGCTTTAGCCACTATGTGCGAACTTGAATCGCAGTTCTGAGCCTAACCCGCGCAAGCTGGATGACCGCGTTTTGCACATAATGCGTAAAAGTGCCTGTAAGGCGTTGTGTGTATTAATTTGTTGCGATTCGTTTGAGCCGCTACGTGCAAACCTGAATTGCAGTTCTGAGCCTAACCCGCGCAAGCTGGATGACCGCGTTATGCACATCATGCCTAAAAATGCCTGTAAGGCGTTGTGTGTATTAACTTGTTGCGATTCGTTTGAGCCGCTACGTGCAAACTTGAATCGCAGTTCTCAGCCTAACCCGCGCAAGCTGGATGACCTCGTTTTTCACATCATGCCTAAAAGTGCCTGTAAGGCTTTGTGTGTATTAACTTGTTGCGATTCGCTTTAGCCGCTATGTGCGAACTTGAATCGCAGTTCTCAGCCTAACCCGCGCAAGCTGGATGACCACGTTCTGCACATCATGCCTAAAAGTGCCTTTAAAGCGTTGTGTGTATTAACTTGTTTCGATTCGTTTGAGCCGCTACGTGCAAACTTGAATCGCAGTTCTGAGCCTAACCCGCGCAAGCTGGAGGACCGCGTTATGCACATCATGCCTAGAAGTGCCTGTAAGGCTTTGTGTGTATTAACTTGTTGCGATTCCTTTGAGCCGCTACGTGCAAACTTGAATCGCAGTTCTGAGCCTAACCCGCGCAAGCTGGATGACCGCGTTTTGCACATCATGCCTAAAAGTGCCTTTAAGGCGTTGTGTGTATTAACTTGTTGCGATTCGTTTGAGCCGCTACGTGCAAACTTGAATCGCAGTTCTGAGCCTAACCCGCGGAAGCTGGATGACCGCGTTATGCACATCATGCCTAGAAGTGCCTGTAAGGCTTTGAGTGTATTAACTTGTTGCGATTCGCTTTAGCCGCTATGTGCGAACTTGAATCGCAGTTCTCAGCCTAACCCGCGCAAGCTGGATGACCTCGTTTTTCACATCATGCCTAAAAGTGCCTGTAAGGCTTTGTGTGTATTAACTTGTTGCGATTCGCTTTAGCCGCTATGTGCGAACTTGAATCGCAGTTCTCAACCTAACCCGCGCAAGCTGGATGACCACGTTTTGCACATCATGCCTAAAAGTGCCTTTAAAGCGTTGTGTGTATTAACTTGTTGCGATTCGTTTGAGCCGCTACGTGCAAACTTGAATCGCAGTTCTGAGCCTAACCCGCGCAAGCTGGATGACCGCGTTATGCACATCATGCCTAGAAGTGCCTGTAAGGCTTTGTGTGTATTAACTTGTTGCGATTCGCTTTAGCCGCTATGTGCGAACTTGAATCGCAGTTCTCAGCCTAACCCGCGCAAGCTGGATGACCTCGTTTTTCGCATCATGCCTAAAAGTGCCTGTAAGGCTTTGTGTGTATTAACTTGTTGCGATTCGCTTTAGCCGCTATGTGCGAACTTGAATCGCAGTTCTCAGCCTAACCCGCGCAAGCTGGATGACCACGTTTTGCACATCATGGCTAAAAGTGCCTTTAAGGCGTTGTGTGTATTAACTTGTTGCGATTCGTTTGAGCCGCTACGTGCAAACTTGAATCGCAGTTCTGAGCCTAACCCGCGCAAGCTGGATGACCGCGTTATGCACATCATGCCTAGAAGTGCCTGTAAGGCTTTGTGTGTATTAACTTGTTGCGATTCGCTTTAGCCACTATGTGCGAACTTGAATCGCAGTTCTCAGCCTAACCCGCGCAAGCTAGATGACCTCGTTTTTCGCATCATGCCTAAAAGTGCCTGTAAGGCTTTGTGTGTATTAACTTGTTGCGATTCGCTTTAGCCGCTATGTGCGAACTTGAATCGCAGTTCTCAGCCTAACCCGCGCAAGCTGGATGACCACGTTTTGCACATCATGGCTAAAAGTGCCTTTAAGGCGTTGTGTGTATTAACTTGTTGCGATTCGTTTGAGCCGCTACGTGCAAACTTGAATCGCAGTTCTCAGCCTAACCCGCGCAAGCTGGATGACCACGTTTTGCACATCATGCCTAAAAGTGCCTTTAAAGCGTTCTGTGTATTAACTTGTTTCGATTCGTTTGAGCCGCTACGTGCAAACTTGAATCGCAGTTCTGAGCCTAACCCGCGCAAGCTGGATGACCGCGTTATGCACATCATGCCTAGAAGTGCCTGTAAGGCTTTGTGTGTATTAACTTGTTGCGATTCGCTTTAGCCGCTATGTGCGAACTTGAATCGCAGTTCTCAGCCTAACCCGCGCAAGCTGGATGACCACGTTTTTCACATCATGCCTAAAAGTGCCTTTAAGGCGTTGTGTGTATTAACTTGTTGCGATTCGTGTGAGCCGCTACGTGCAAACTTGAATCGCAGTTCTGAGCCTAACGCGCGCAAGCTGGATGACCGCGTTATGCACATCATGCCTAGAAGTGCCTGTAAGGCTTTGTGTGTAGCTAGATGACCGCGTTTTGCACATCATGCCTAATAGTGCCTTTAAGGCGTTGTGTGTATTAACTTGTTGCGATTCGTTTGAGCCGCTACGTGCAAACTTGAATCGCAGTTCTGAGCCTAACCCGCGCAAGCTGGATGACCGCGTTTTGCACTTAATGCGTAAAAGTGCCTGTAAGGCTTTGTGTGTATTAACTTGTTGCGATTCGCTTTAGCCACTATGTGCGAACTTGAATCGCAGTTCTGAGCCTAACCCGCGCAAGCTGGATGACCGCGTTTTGCACATAATGCGTAAAAGTGCCTGTAAGGCGTTGTGTGTATTAACTTGTTGCGATTCGTTTGAGCCGCTATGTGCAAACCTGAATTGCAGTTCTGAGCCTAACCCGCGCAAGCTGGATGACCGCGTTATGCACATCATGCCTAAAAATGCCTGTAAGGCGTTGTGTGTATTAACTTGTTGCGATTCGTTTGAGCCGCTACGTGCAAAGTTGAATCGCAGTTCGGAGCCTAACCCGCGGAAGCTGGATGACCGCGTTATGCACATCACGCCTAGAAGTGCCTGTAAGGCTTTGAGTGTATTAACTTGTTGCGGTTCGTTAGAGCCGCTACGTGCAAACTTGAATCGCAGTTCTGAGCCTAACCCGCGCAAGCTGGGCGACCACGTTTTGCACATCATGCCTAAAAGTGCCTTTAAGGCGTTGTGTGTATTAACTTGTTGCGATTCGTTTGAGCCGCTACGTGCAAACTTGAATCGCAGTTCTGAGCCTAACCCGTGCAAGCTGGATGACCGCGTTTTGCACATAATGCGTAAAAGTGCCTGTAAGGCTTTGTGTGTATTAACTTGTTGCGATTCGCTTTAGCCACTATGTGCGAACTTGAATCGCAGTTCTGAGCCTAACCCGCGCAAGCTGGATGACCGCGTTTTGCACATAATGCGTAAAAGTGCCTGTAAGGCGTTGTGTGTATTAATTTGTTGCGATTCGTTTGAGCCGCTGCGTGCAAACCTGAATTGCAGTTCTGAGCCTAACCCGCGCAAGCTGGATGACCGCGTTATGCACATCATGCCTAAAAATGCCTGTAAGGCGTTGTGTGTATTAACTTGTTGCGATTCGTTTGAGCCGCTACGTGCAAACTTGAATCGCAGTTCTGAGCCTAACCCTCGCAAGCTGGAGGACCGCGTTATGCACATCATGCCTAGAAGTGCCTGTAAGGCTTTGTGTGTATTAACTTGTTGCGATTCGTTTGAGCCGCTACGTACAAACTTGAATCGCAGTTCTGAGCCTAACCCGCGCAAGCTGGATGACCGCGTTATGCACATCATGCCTAAAAGTGCCTTTAAGGCGTTGTGTGTATTAACTTGTTGCGATTCGTTTGAGCCGCTACGTGCAAACTTGAATCGCAGTTCTCAGCCTAACCCGCGCAAGCTGGATGACCGCGTTATGCACATCATGCCTAGAAGTGCCTTTAAGGCATTGTGTGTATTAACTTGTTGCGATTCGTTTGAGCCGCTACGTGCAAACTTGAATCGCAGTTCGGAGCCTAACCCGCGGAAGCTGGATGACCGCGTTATGCACATCACGCCTAGAAGTGCCTGTAAGGCTTTGAGTGGATTAACTTGTTGCGGTTCGTTAGAGCCGCTACGTGCAAACTTGAATCGCAGTTCTGAGCCTAACCCGCGCAAGCTGGACGACCACGTTTTGCACATCATGCCTAAAAGTGCCTTTAAGGCGTTGTGTGTATTAACTTGTTGCGATTCGTTTGAGCCGCTACGTGCAAACTTGAATCGCAGTTCTGAGCCTAACCCGTGCAAGCTGGATGACCGCGTTTTGCACATAATGCGTAAAAGTGCCTGTAAGGCTTTGTGTGTATTAACTTGTTGCAATTCGCTTTAGCCACTATGTGCGAACTTGAATCGCAGTTCTGAGCCTAACCCGCGTAAGCTGGATGACCGCGTTTTGCACATAATGCGTAAAAGTGCCTGTAAGGCGTTGTGTGTATTAATTTGTTGCGATTCGTTTGAGCCGCTACGTGCAAACCTGAATTGCAGTTCTGAGCCTAACCCGCGCAAGCTGGATGACCGCGTTATGCACATCATGCCTAAAAATGCCTGTAAGGCGTTGTGTGTATTAACTTGTTGCGATTCGTTTGAGCCGCTACGTGCAAACTTGAATCGCAGTTTTGAGCCTAACCCGCGGAAGCTGGATGACCGCGTTATGCACATCATGCCTAGAAGTGCCTGTAAGGCTTTGAGTGTATTAACTTGTTGCGATTCGCTTTAGCCGCTATGTGCGAACTTGAATCGCAGTTCTCAGCCTAACCCGCGCAAGCTGGATGACCTCGTTTTTCACATCATGCCTAAAAGTGCCTGTAAGGCTTTGTGTGTATTAACTTGTTGCGATTCGCTTTAGCCGCTATGTGCGAACTTGAATCGCAGTTCTTAGCCTAACCCGCGCAAGCTGGATGACCACGTTTTGCACATCATGCCTAAAAGTGCCTTTAAAGCGTTGTGTGTATTAACTTGTTTCGATTCGTTTGAGCCGCTACGTGCAAACTTGAATCGCAGTTCTGAGCCTAACCCGCGCAAGCTGGAGGACCGCGTTATGCACATCATGCCTAGAAGTGCCTGTAAGGCTTTGTGTGTATTAACTTGTTGCGATTCCTTTGAGCCGCTACGTGCAAACTTGAATCGCAGTTCTGAGCCTAACCCGCGCAAGCTGGATGACCGCGTTTTGCACATCATGCCTAAAAGTGCCTTTAAGGCGTTGTGTGTATTAACTTGTTGCGATTCGTTTGAGCCGCTACGTGCAAACTTGAATCGCAGTTCTGAGCCTAACCCTCGCAAGCTGGAGGACCGCGTTATGCACATCATGCCTAGAAGTGCCTGTAAGGCTTTGTGTGTATTAACTTGTTGCGATTCGTTTGAGCCGCTACGTGCAAACTTGAATCGCAGTTCTGAGCCTAACCCGCGCAAGCTGGATGACCGCGTTATGCACATCATGCCTAAAAGTGCCTTTAAGGCGTTGTGTGTATTAACTTGTTGCGATTCGTTTGAGCCGCTACGTGCAAACTTGAATCGCAGTTCTCAGCCTAACCCGCGCAAGCTGGATGACCGCGTTATGCACATCATGCCTAGAAGTGCCTTTAAGGCATTGTGTGTATTAACTTGTTTCGATTCGTTTGAGCCGCTACGTGCGAACTTGAATCGCAGTTCTGAGCCTAACCCGCGCAAGCTGGATGACCGCGTTTTGCACATAATGCGTAAAAGTGCCTGTAAGGCGTTGTGTGTATTAATTTGTTGCGATTCGTTTGAGCCGCTGCGTGCAAACCTGAATTGCAGTTCTGAGCCTAACCCGCGCAAGCTGGATGACCGCGTTATGCACATCATGCCTAAAAATGCCTGTAAGGCGTTGTGTGTATTAACTTGTTGCGATTCGTTTGAGCCGCTACGTGCAAACTTGAATCGCAGTTCTGAGCCTAACCCTCGCAAGCTGGAGGACCGCGTTATGCACATCATGCCTAGAAG
The DNA here is from genome assembly GCF_055883805.1 of Amblyomma maculatum. Classification (NCBI taxonomy): domain Eukaryota; kingdom Metazoa; phylum Arthropoda; class Arachnida; order Ixodida; family Ixodidae; genus Amblyomma; species Amblyomma maculatum. Next base: position 257,531 of record NW_028146784.1, read on the forward strand.
TGCCTGTAAGGCTTTGTGTGTATTAACTTGTTGCGATTCGTTTGAGCCGCTACGTGCAAACTTGAATCGCAGTTCTGAGCCTAACCCGCGCAAGCTGGATGACCGCGTTATGCACATCATGCCTAAAAGTGCCTTTAAGGCGTTGTGTGTATTAACTTGTTGCGATTCGTTTGAGCCGCTACGTGCAAACTTGAATCGCAGTTCTCAGCCTAACCCGCGCAAGCTGGATGACCGCGTTATGCACATCATGCCTAGAAGTGCCTTTAATGCATTGTGTGTATTAACTTGTTGCGATTCGTTTGAGCCGCTACGTGCAAACTTGAATCGCAGTTCGGAGCCTAACCCGCGGAAGCTGGATGACCGCGTTATGCACATCACGCCTAGAAGTGCCTGTAAGGCTTTGAGTGTATTAACTTGTTGCGGTTCGTTAGAGCCGCTACGTGCAAACTTGAATCGCAGTTCTGAGCCTAACCCGTGCAAGCTGGATGACCGCGTTTTGCACATAATGCGTAAAAGTGCCTGTAAGGCTTTGTGTGTATTAACTTGTTGCGATTCGCTTTAGCCACTATGTGCGAACTTGAATCGCAGTTCTGAGCCTAACCCGCGCAAGCTGGATGACCGCGTTTTGCACATAATGCGTAAAAGTGCCTGTAAGGCGTTGTGTGTATTAATTTGTTGCGATTCGTTTGAGCCGCTACGTGCAAACCTGAATTGCAGTTCTGAGCCTAACCCGCGCAAGCTGGATGACCGCGTTATGCACATCATGCCTAAAAATGCCTGTAAGGCGTTGTGTGTATTAACTTGTTGCGATTCGTTTGAGCCGCTACGTGCAAACTTGAATCGCAGTTCTCAGCCTAACCCGCGCAAGCTGGATGACCTCGTTTTTCACATCATGCCTAAAAGTGCCTGTAAGGCTTTGTGTGTATTAACTTGTTGCGATTCGCTTTAGCCGCTATGTGCGAACTTGAATCGCAGTTCTCAGCCTAACCCGCGCAAGCTGGATGACCACGTTCTGCACATCATGCCTAAAAGTGCCTTTAAAGCGTTGTGTGTATTAACTTGTTTCGATTCGTTTGAGCCGCTACGTGCAAACTTGAATCGCAGTTCTGAGCCTAACCCGCGCAAGCTGGAGGACCGCGTTATGCACATCATGCCTAGAAGTGCCTGTAAGGCTTTGTGTGTATTAACTTGTTGCGATTCCTTTGAGCCGCTACGTGCAAACTTGAATCGCAGTTCTGAGCCTAACCCGCGCAAGCTGGATGACCGCGTTTTGCACATCATGCCTAAAAGTGCCTTTAAGGCGTTGTGTGTATTAACTTGTTGCGATTCGTTTGAGCCGCTACGTGCAAACTTGAATCGCAGTTCTGAGCCTAACCCGCGGAAGCTGGATGACCGCGTTATGCACATCATGCCTAGAAGTGCCTGTAAGGCTTTGAGTGTATTAACTTGTTGCGATTCGCTTTAGCCGCTATGTGCGAACTTGAATCGCAGTTCTCAGCCTAACCCGCGCAAGCTGGATGACCTCGTTTTTCACATCATGCCTAAAAGTGCCTGTAAGGCTTTGTGTGTATTAACTTGTTGCGATTCGCTTTAGCCGCTATGTGCGAACTTGAATCGCAGTTCTCAACCTAACCCGCGCAAGCTGGATGACCACGTTTTGCACATCATGCCTAAAAGTGCCTTTAAAGCGTTGTGTGTATTAACTTGTTGCGATTCGTTTGAGCCGCTACGTGCAAACTTGAATCGCAGTTCTGAGCCTAACCCGCGCAAGCTGGATGACCGCGTTATGCACATCATGCCTAGAAGTGCCTGTAAGGCTTTGTGTGTATTAACTTGTTGCGATTCGCTTTAGCCGCTATGTGCGAACTTGAATCGCAGTTCTCAGCCTAACCCGCGCAAGCTGGATGACCTCGTTTTTCGCATCATGCCTAAAAGTGCCTGTAAGGCTTTGTGTGTATTAACTTGTTGCGATTCGCTTTAGCCGCTATGTGCGAACTTGAATCGCAGTTCTCGGCCTAACCCGCGCAAGCTGGATGACCACGTTTTGCACATCATGGCTAAAAGTGCCTTTAAGGCGTTGTGTGTATTAACTTGTTGCGATTCGTTTGAGCCGCTACGTGCAAACTTGAATCGCAGTTCTGAGCCTAACCCGCGCAAGCTGGATGACCGCGTTATGCACATCATGCCTAGAAGTGCCTGTAAGGCTTTGTGTGTATTAACTTGTTGCGATTCGCTTTAGCCACTATGTGCGAACTTGAATCGCAGTTCTCAGCCTAACCCGCGCAAGCTAGATGACCTCGTTTTTCGCATCATGCCTAAAAGTGCCTGTAAGGCTTTGTGTGTATTAACTTGTTGCGATTCGCTTTAGCCGCTATGTGCGAACTTGAATCGCAGTTCTCAGCCTAACCCGCGCAAGCTGGATGACCACGTTTTGCACATCATGGCTAAAAGTGCCTTTAAGGCGTTGTGTGTATTAACTTGTTGCGATTCGTTTGAGCCGCTACGTGCAAACTTGAATCGCAGTTCTCAGCCTAACCCGCGCAAGCTGGATGACCACGTTTTGCACATCATGCCTAAAAGTGCCTTTAAAGCGTTGTGTGTATTAACTTGTTTCGATTCGTTTGAGCCGCTACGTGCAAACTTGAATCGCAGTTCTGAGCCTAACCCGCGCAAGCTGGATGACCGCGTTATGCACATCATGCCTAGAAGTGCCTGTAAGGCTTTGTGTGTATTAACTTGTTGCGATTCGCTTTAGCCGCTATGTGCGAACTTGAATCGCAGTTCTCAGCCTAACCCGCGCAAGCTGGATGACCACGTTTTTCACATCATGCCTAAAAGTGCCTTTAAGGCGTTGTGTGTATTAACTTGTTGCGATTCGTGTGAGCCGCTACGTGCAAACTTGAATCGCAGTTCTGAGCCTAACGCGCGCAAGCTGGATGACCGCGTTATGCACATCATGCCTAGAAGTGCCTGTAAGGCTTTGTGTGTAGCTAGATGACCGCGTTTTGCACATCATGCCTAATAGTGCCTTTAAGGCGTTGTGTGTATTAACTTGTTGCGATTCGTTTGAGCCGCTACGTGCAAACTTGAATCGCAGTTCTGAGCCTAACCCGCGCAAGCTGGATGACCGCGTTTTGCACATAATGCGTAAAAGTGCCTGTAAGGCTTTGTGTGTATTAACTTGTTGCGATTCGCTTTAGCCACTATGTGCGAACTTGAATCGCAGTTCTGAGCCTAACCCGCGCAAGCTGGATGACCGCGTTTTGCACATAATGCGTAAAAGTGCCTGTAAGGCGTTGTGTGTATTAACTTGTTGCGATTCGTTTGAGCCGCTATGTGCAAACCTGAATTGCAGTTCTGAGCCTAACCCGCGCAAGCTGGATGACCGCGTTATGCACATCATGCCTAAAAATGCCTGTAAGGCGTTGTGTGTATTAACTTGTTGCGATTCGTTTGAGCCGCTACGTGCAAAGTTGAATCGCAGTTCGGAGCCTAACCCGCGGAAGCTGGATGACCGCGTTATGCACATCACGCCTAGAAGTGCCTGTAAGGCTTTGAGTGTATTAACTTGTTGCGGTTCGTTAGAGCCGCTACGTGCAAACTTGAATCGCAGTTCTGAGCCTAACCCGCGCAAGCTGGGCGACCACGTTTTGCACATCATGCCTAAAAGTGCCTTTAAGGCGTTGTGTGTATTAACTTGTTGCGATTCGTTTGAGCCGCTACGTGCAAACTTGAATCGCAGTTCTGAGCCTAACCCGTGCAAGCTGGATGACCGCGTTTTGCACATAATGCGTAAAAGTGCCTGTAAGGCTTTGTGTGTATTAACTTGTTGCGATTCGCTTTAGCCACTATGTGCGAACTTGAATCGCAGTTCTGAGCCTAACCCGCGCAAGCTGGATGACCGCGTTTTGCACATAATGCGTAAAAGTGCCTGTAAGGCGTTGTGTGTATTAATTTGTTGCGATTCGTTTGAGCCGCTGCGTGCAAACCTGAATTGCAGTTCTGAGCCTAACCCGCGCAAGCTGGATGACCGCGTTATGCACATCATGCCTAAAAATGCCTGTAAGGCGTTGTGTGTATTAACTTGTTGCGATTCGTTTGAGCCGCTACGTGCAAACTTGAATCGCAGTTCTGAGCCTAACCCTCGCAAGCTGGAGGACCGCGTTATGCACAACATGCCTAGAAGTGCCTGTAAGGCTTTGTGTGTATTAACTTGTTGCGATTCGTTTGAGCCGCTACGTACAAACTTGAATCGCAGTTCTGAGCCTAACCCGCGCAAGCTGGATGACCGCGTTATGCACATCATGCCTAAAAGTGCCTTTAAGGCGTTGTGTGTATTAACTTGTTGCGATTCGTTTGAGCCGCTACGTGCAAACTTGAATCGCAGTTCTCAGCCTAACCCGCGCAAGCTGGATGACCGCGTTATGCACATCATGCCTAGAAGTGCCTTTAAGGCATTGTGTGTATTAACTTGTTGCGATTCGTTTGAGCCGCTACGTGCAAACTTGAATCGCAGTTCGGAGCCTAACCCGCGGAAGCTGGATGACCGCGTTATGCACATCACGCCTAGAAGTGCCTGTAAGGCTTTGAGTGTATTAACTTGTTGCGGTTCGTTAGAGCCGCTACGTGCAAACTTGAATCGCAGTTCTGAGCCTAACCCGCGCAAGCTGGACGACCACGTTTTGCACATCATGCCTAAAAGTGCCTTTAAGGCGTTGTGTGTATTAACTTGTTGCGATTCGTTTGAGCCGCTACGTGCAAACTTGAATCGCAGTTCTGAGCCTAACCCGTGCAAGCTGGATGACCGCGTTTTGCACATAATGCGTAAAAGTGCCTGTAAGGCTTTGTGTGTATTAACTTGTTGCAATTCGCTTTAGCCACTATGTGCGAACTTGAATCGCAGTTCTGAGCCTAACCCGCGTAAGCTGGATGACCGGGTTTTGCACATAATGCGTAAAAGTGCCTGTAAGGCGTTGTGTGTATTAATTTGTTGCGATTCGTTTGAGCCGCTACGTGCAAACCTGAATTGCAGTTCTGAGCCTAACCCGCGCAAGCTGGATGACCGCGTTATGCACATCATGCCTAAAAATGCCTGTAAGGCGTTGTGTGTATTAACTTGTTGCGATTCGTTTGAGCCGCTACGTGCAAACTTGAATCGCAGTTTTGAGCCTAACCCGCGGAAGCTGGATGACCGCGTTATGCACATCATGCCTAGAAGTGCCTGTAAGGCTTTGAGTGTATTAACTTGTTGCGATTCGCTTTAGCCGCTATGTGCGAACTTGAATCGCAGTTCTCAGCCTAACCCGCGCAAGCTGGATGACCTCGTTTTTCACATCATGCCTAAAAGTGCCTGTAAGGCTTTGTGTGTATTAACTTGTTGCGATTCGCTTTAGCCGCTATGTGCGAACTTGAATCGCAGTTCTTAGCCTAACCCGCGCAAGCTGGATGACCACGTTTTGCACATCATGCCTAAAAGTGCCTTTAAAGCGTTGTGTGTATTAACTTGTTTCGATTCGTTTGAGCCGCTACGTGCAAACTTGAATCGCAGTTCTGAGCCTAACCCGCGCAAGCTGGAGGACCGCGTTATGCACATCATGCCTAGAAGTGCCTGTAAGGCTTTGTGTGTATTAACTTGTTGCGATTCCTTTGAGCCGCTACGTGCAAACTTGAATCGCAGTTCTGAGCCTAACCCGCGCAAGCTGGATGACCGCGTTTTGCACATCATGCCTAAAAGTGCCTTTAAGGCGTTGTGTGTATTAACTTGTTGCGATTCGTTTGAGCCGCTACGTGCAAACTTGAATCGCAGTTCTGAGCCTAACCCTCGCAAGCTGGAGGACCGCGTTATGCACATCATGCCTAGAAGTGCCTGTAAGGCTTTGTGTGTATTAACTTGTTGCGATTCGTTTGAGCCGCTACGTGCAAACTTGAATCGCAGTTCTGAGCCTAACCCGCGCAAGCTGGATGACCGCGTTATGCACATCCTGCCTAAAAGTGCCTTTAAGGCGTTGTGTGTATTAACTTGTTGCGATTCGTTTGAGCCGCTACGTGCAAACTTGAATCGCAGTTCTCAGCCTAACCCGCGCAAGCTGGATGACCGCGTTATGCACATCATGCCTAGAAGTGCCTTTAAGGCATTGTGTGTATTAACTTGTTTCGATTCGTTTGAGCCGCTACGTGCGAACTTGAATCGCAGTTCTGAGCCTAACCCGCGCAAGCTGGATGACCGCGTTTTGCACATAATGCGTAAAAGTGCCTGTAAGGCGTTGTGTGTATTAATTTGTTGCGATTCGTTTGAGCCGCTGCGTGCAAACCTGAATTGCAGTTCTGAGCCTAACCCGCGCAAGCTGGATGACCGCGTTATGCACATCATGCCTAAAAATGCCTGTAAGGCGTTGTGTGTATTAACTTGTTGCGATTCGTTTGAGCCGCTACGTGCAAACTTGAATCGCAGTTCTGAGCCTAACCCTCGCAAGCTGGAGGACCGCGTTATGCACATCATGCCTAGAAGTGCCTGTAAGGCTTTGTGTGTATTAACTTGTTCCGATTCGTTTGAGCCGCTACGTGCAAACTTGAATCGCAGTTCTGAGCCTAACCCGCGCAAGCTGGATGACCGCGTTATGCACATCATGCCTAAAAGTGCCTTTAAGGCGTTGTGTGTATTAACTTGTTGCGATTCGTTTGAGCCGCTACGTGCAAACTTGAATCGCAGTTCTCAGCCTAACCCGCGCAAGCTGGATGACCGCGTTATGCACATCATGCCTAGAAGTGCCTTTAAGGCATTGTGTGTATTAACTTGTTGCGATTCGTTTGAGCCGCTACGTGCAAACTTGAATCGCAGTTCGGAGCCTAACCCGCGGAAGCTGGATGACCGCGTTATGCACATCACGCCTAGAAGTGCCTGTAAGGCTTTGAGTGTATTAACTTGTTGCGGTTCGTTAGAGCCGCTACGTGCAAACTTGAATCGCAGTTCTGAGCCTAACCCGCGCAAGCTGGACGACCACGTTTTGCACATCATGCCTAAAAGTGCCTTTAAGGCGTTGTGTGTATTAACTTGTTGCGATTCGTTTGAGCCGCTACGTGCAAACTTGAATCGCAGTTCTGAGCCTAACCCGTGCAAGCTGGATGACCGCGTTTTGCACATAATGCGTAAAAGTGCCTGTAAGGCTTTGTGTGTATTAACTTGTTGCAATTCGCTTTAGCCACTATGTGCGAACTTGAATCGCAGTTCTGAGCCTAACCCGCGTAAGCTGGATGACCGCGTTTTGCACATAATGCGTAAAAGTGCCTGTAAGGCGTTGTGTGTATTAATTTGTTGCGATTCGTTTGAGCCGCTACGTGCAAACCTGAATTGCAGTTCTGAGCCTAACCCGCGCAAGCTGGATGACCGCGTTATGCACATCATGCCTAAAAATGCCTGTAAGGCGTTGTGTGTATTAACTTGTTGCGATTCGTTTGAGCCGCTACGTGCAAACTTGAATCGCAGTTTTGAGCCTAACCCGCGGAAGCTGGATGACCGCGTTATGCACATCATGCCTAGAAGTGCCTGTAAGGCTTTGAGTGTATTAACTTGTTGCGATTCGCTTTAGCCGCTATGTGCGAACTTGAATCGCAGTTCTCAGCCTAACCCGCGCAAGCTGGATGACCTCGTTTTTCACATCATGCCTAAAAGTGCCTGTAAGGCTTTGTGTGTATTAACTTGTTGCGATTCGCTTTAGCCGCTATGTGCGAACTTGAATCGCAGTTCTCAGCCTAACCCGCGCAAGCTGGATGACCACGTTTTGCACATCATGCCTAAAAGTGCCTTTAAAGCGTTGTGTGTATTAACTTGTTTCGATTCGTTTGAGCCGCTACGTGCAAACTTGAATCGCAGTTCTGAGCCTAACCCGCGCAAGCTGGAGGACCGCGTTATGCACATCATGCCTAGAAGTGCCTGTAAGGCTTTGTGTGTATTAACTTGTTGCGATTCCTTTGAGCCGCTACGTGCAAACTTGAATCGCAGTTCTGAGCCTAACCCGCGCAAGCTTGATGACCGCGTTTTGCACATCATGCCTAAAAGTGCCTTTAAGGCGTTGTGTGTATTAACTTGTTGCGATTCGTTTGAGCCGCTACGTGCAAACTTGAATCGCAGTTCTGAGCCTAACCCGCGGAAGCTGGATGACCGCGTTATGCACATCATGCCTAGAAGTGCCTGTAAGGCTTTGAGTGTATTAACTTGTTGCGATTCGCTTTAGCCGCTATGTGCGAACTTGAATCGCAGTTCTCAGCCTAACCCGCGCAAGCTGGATGACCTCGTTTTTCACATCTCTCCTAAAAGTGCCTGTAAGGCTTTGTGCGTATTAACTTGTTGCGATTCGCTTTAGCCGCTATGTGCGAACTTGAATCGCAGTTCTCAGCCTAACCCGCGCAAGCTGGATGACCACGTTTTGCACATCATGCCTAAAAGTGCCTTTAAAGCGTTGTGTGTATTAACTTGTTTCGATTTGTTTGAGCCGCTACGTGCAAACTTGAATCGCAGTTCTGAGCCTAACCCGCGCTAGCTGGAGGACCGCGTTATGCACATCATGCCTAGAAGTGCCTGTAAGGCTTTGTGTGTATTAACTTGTTGCGATTCGCTTTAGCCGCTATGTGCGAACTTGAATCGCAGTTCTCAGCCTAACCCGCGCAAGCTGGATGACCACGTTTTTCACATCATGCCTAAAAGTGCCTTTAAGGCGTTGTGTGTATTAACTTGTTGCGATTCGTGTGAGCCGCTAGGTGCAAACTTGAATCGCAGTTCTGAGCCTAACGCGCGCAAGCTGGATGACCGCGTTATGCACATCATGCCTAGAAGTGCCTGTAAGGCTTTGTGTGTAGCTAGATGACCGCGTTTTGCACATCATGCCTAATAGTGCCTTTAAGGCGTTCTGTGTATTAACTTGTTGCGATTCGTTTGAGCCGCTACGTGCAAACTTGAATCGCAGTTCTGAGCCTAACCCGCGCAAGCTGGATGACCGCGTTTTGCACATAATGCGTAAAAGTGCCTGTAATGCTTGGTGTATTAACTTGTTGCGATTCGCTTTAGCCACTATGTGCGAACTTGAATCGCAGTTCTGAGCCTAACCCGCGCAAGCTGGATGACCGCGTTTTGCACATAATGCGTAAAAGTGCCTGTAAGGCGTTGTGTGTATTAACTTGTTGCGATTCGTTTGAGCCGCTATGTGCAAACCTGAATTGCAGTTCTGAGCCTAACCCGCGCAAGCTGGATGACCGCGTTATGCACATCACGCCTAGAAGTTCCTGTAAGGCTTTGAGTGTACTAACTTGTTGCGGTTCGTTAGAGCCGCTACGTGCAAACTTGAATCGCAGTTCTGAGCCTAACCCGCGCAAGCTGGACGACCACGTTTTGCACATCATGCCTAAAAGTGCCTTTAAGGCGTTGTGTGTATTAACTTGTTGCGATTCGTTTGAGCCGGTACGTGCAAACTTGAATCGCAGTTCTGAGCCTAACCCGTGCAAGCTGGATGACCGCGTTTTGCACATAATGCGTAAAAGTGCCTGTAAGGCTTTGTCTGTATTAACTTGTTGCGATTCGCTTTAGCCACTATGTGCGAACTTGAATCGCAGTTCTGAGCCTAACCCGCGCAAGCTGGATGACCGCGTTTTGCACATAATGCGTAAAAGTGCCTGTAAGGCGTTGTGTGTATTAATTTGTTGCGATTCGTTTGAGCCGCTACGTGCAAACCTGAATTGCAGTTCTGAGCCTAACCCGCGCAAGCTGGATGACCGCGTTATGCACATCATGCCTAAAAATGCCTGTAAGGCGTTGTGTGTATTAACTTGTTGCGATTCGTTTGAGCCGCTACGTGCAAACTTGAATCGCAGTTCTCAGCCTAACCCGCGCAAGCTGGATGACCTCGTTTTTCACATCATGCCTAAAAGTGCCTGTAAGGCTTTGTGTGTATTAACTTGTTGCGATTCGCTTTAGCCGCTATGTGCGAACTTGAATCGCAGTTCTCAGCCTAACCCGCGCAAGCTGGATGACCACGTTTTGCACATCATGCCTAAAAGTGCCTTTAAAGCGTTGTGTGTATTAACTTGTTTCGATTCGTTTGAGCCGCTACGTGCAAACTTGAATCGCAGTTCTGAGCCTAACCCGCGCAAGCTGGAGGACCGCCTTATGCACATCATGCCTAGAAGTGCCTGTAAGGCTTTGTGTGTATTAACTTGTTGCGATTCCTTTGAGCCGCTACGTGCAAACTTGAATCGCAGTTCTGAGCCTAACCCGCGCAAGCTGGATGACCGCGTTTTGCACATCATGCCTAAAAGTGCCTTTAAGGCGTTGTGTGTATTAACTTGTTGCGATTCGTTTGAGCCGCTACGTGCAAACTTGAATCGCAGTTCTGAGCCTAACCCGCGGAAGCTGGATGACCGCGTTATGCACATCATGCCTAGAAGTGCCTGTAAGGCTTTGAGTGTATTAACTTGTTGCGATTCGCTTTAGCCGCTATGTGCGAACTTGAATCGCAGTTCTCAGCCTAACCCGCGCAAGCTGGATGACCTCGTTTTTCACATCATGCCTAAAAGTGCCTGTAAGGCTTTGTGTGTATTAACTTGTTGCGATTCGCTTTAGCCGCTATGTGCGAACTTGAATCGCAGTTCTCAACCTAACCCGCGCAAGCTGGATGACCACGTTTTGCACATCATGCCTAAAAGTGCCTTTAAAGCGTTGTGTGTATTAACTTGTTGCGATTCGTTTGAGCCGCTACGTGCAAACTTGAATCGCAGTTCTGAGCCTAACCCGCGCAAGCTGGATGACCGCGTTATGCACATCATGCCTAGAAGTGCCTGTAAGGCTTTCTGTGTATTAACTTGTTGCGATTCGCTTTAGCCGCTATGTGCGAACTTGAATCGCAGTTCTCAGCCTAACCCGCGCAAGCTGGATGACCTCGTTTTTCGCATCATGCCTAAAAGTGCCTGTAAGGCTTTGTGTGTATTAACTTGTTGCGATTCGCTTTAGCCGCTATGTGCGAACTTGAATCGCAGTTCTCAGCCTAACCCGCGCAAGCTGGATGACCACGTTTTGCATATCATGGCTAAAAGTGCCTTTAAGGCGTTGTGTGTATTAACTTGTTGCGATTCGTTTGAGCCGCTACGTGCAAACTTGAATCGCAGTTCTGAGCCTAACCCGCGCAAACTGGATGACCGCGTTATGCACATCATGCCTAGAAGTGCCTGTAAGGCTTTGTGTGTATTAACTTGTTGCGATTCGCTTTAGCCACTATGTGCGAACTTGAATCGCAGTTCTGAGCCTAACCCGCGCAAGCTGGATGACCGCGTTTTGCACATAATGCGTAAAAGTGCCTGTAAGGCGTCGTGTGTATTAACTTGTTGCGATTCGTTTGAGCCGCTACGTGCAAACCTGAATTGCAGTTCTGAGCCTAACCCGCGCAAGCTGGATGACCGCGTTATGCACATCATGCCTAAAAATGCCTGTAAGGCGTTGTGTGTATTAACTTGTTGCGATTCGTTTGAGCCGCTACGTGCAAACTTGAATCGCAGTTTTGAGCCTAACCCGCGCAATCTGGATGACCCCGTTTTGCACAAGCCTAAAAGTGCCTGTAAGGCTTTGTTTGTATTAGCATGTTGCGATTCGTTTTAGCCGCTATGGGCAAACTTGAATCGCAGTTCTGAGCCTAACCCGTGCGAGCTGGATGACCGCGTTATGCACATCATGCCTAGAAGTGCCTGTAAGGCTTTGTGCGTATTAACTTGTTGCGATTCGCTTTAGCCACTATGTGCGAACTTGAATCACAGTTCTCAGCCTAACCCGCGCAAGCTGGATGACCGCGTTTTGCACATCATGCTTAAAAGTGCCTGTAAGGCTTTGTATTAGCATGTTGCGATTCGCTTTAGCCGCTATGTGCGAACTTGAATCGCAGTTCTCAGCCTAACCCGCGCAAGCTGGATGACCTCGTTTTTCGCATCATGCCTAAAAGTGCCTGTAAGGCTTTGTGTGTATTAACTTGTTGCGATTCGCTTTAGCCGCTATGTGCGAACTTGAATCGCAGTTCTCAGCCTAACCCGCGCAAGCTGGATGACCACGTTTTGCACATCATGCCTAAAAGTGCCTTTAAGGCGTTGTGTGTATTAACTTGTTGCGATTCGTTTGAGCCGCTACGTGCAAACTTGAATCGCAGTTCTGAGCCTAACCCGCGCAAGCTGGATGACAGCGTTTTGCCCATCATGCCTAGAAGTGCCTGTAAGGCTTTGTGTGTATTAACTTGTTGCGATTCGCTTTAGCCGCTATGTGCGAACTTGAATCGCAGTTCTGAGCCATACCCGCGCAAGCTGGATGACCGCGTTTTGCACATAATGCGTAAAAGTGCCTGTAAGGCGTTGTGTGTATTAACTTGTTGCGATTCGTTTGAGCCGCTATGTGCAAACCTGAACTGCAGTTCTGAGCCTAACCCGCGCAAGCTGGATGACCGCGTTATGCACATCATGCCTAAAAATGCCTGTAAGGCGTTGTGTGTATTAACTTGTTGCGATTCGTTTGAGCCGCTACGTGCAAACTTGAATCGCAGTTCTGAGCCTAACCCTCGCAAGCTGGAGGACCGCGTTATGCACATCATGCCTAGAAGTGCCTGTAAGGCTTTGTGTGTATTAACTTGTTGCGATTCGTTTGAGCCGCTACGTGCAAACTTGAATCGCAGTTCTGAGCCTAACCCGCGCAAGCTGGATGACCGCGTTATGCACATCATGCCTAAAAGTGCCTTTAAGGCGTTGTGTGTATTAACTTGTTGCGATTCGTTTGAGCCGCTACGTGCAAACTTGAATCGCAGTTCTCAGCCTAACCCGCGCAAGCTGGATGACCGCGTTATGCACATCATGCCTAGAAGTGCCTTTAAGGCATTGTGTGTATTAACTTGTTGCGATTCGTTTGAGCCGCTACGTGCAAACTTGAATCGCAGTTCGGAGCCTAACCCGCGGAAGCTGGATGACCGCGTTATGCACATCACGCCTAGAAGTGCCTGTAAGGCTTTGAGTGTATTAACTTGTTGCGGTTCGTTAGAGCCGCTACGTGCAAACTTGAATCGCAGTTCTGAGCCTAACCCGCGCAAGCTGGACGACCACGTTTTGCACATCATGCCTAAAAGTGCCTTTAAGGCGTTGTGTGTATTAACTTGTTGCGATTCGTTTGAGCCGCTACGTGCAAACTTGAATCGCAGTTCTGAGCCTAACCCGTGCAAGCTGGATGACCGCGCTTTGCACATAATGCGTAAAAGTGCCTGTAAGGCTTTGTGTGTATTAACTTGTTGCGATTCGCTTTAGCCACTATGTGCGAACTTGAATCGCAGTTCTGAGCCTAACCCGCGCAAGCTGGATGACCGCGTTTTGCACATAATGCGTAAAAGTGCCTGTAAGGCGTTGTGTGTATTAATTTGTTGCGATTCGTTTGAGCCGCTACGTGCAAACCTGAATTGCAGTTCTGAGCCTAACCCGCGCAAGCTGGATGACCGCGTTATGCACATCATGCCTAAAAATGCCTGTAAGGCGTTGTGTGTATTAACTTGTTGCGATTCGTTTGAGCCGCTACGTGCAAACTTGAATCGCAGTTCTCAGCCTAACCCGCGCAAGCTGGATGACCTCGTTTTTCACATCATGCCTAAAAGTGCCTGTAAGGCTTTGTGTGTATTAACTTGTTGCGATTCGCTTTAGCCGCTATGTGCGAACTTGAATCGCAGTTCTCAGCCTAACCCGCGCAAGCTGGATGACCACGTTTTGCACATCATGCCTAAAAGTGCCTTTAAAGCGTTGTGTGTATTAACTTGTTTCGATTCGTTTGAGCCGCTACGTGCAAACTTGAATCGCAGTTCTGAGCCTAACCCGCGCAAGCTGGAGGACCGCGTTATGCACATCATGCCTAGAAGTGCCTGTAAGGCTTTGTGTGTATTAACTTGTTGCGATTCCTTTGAGCCGCTACGTGCAAACTTGAATCGCAGTTCTGAGCCTAACCCGCGCAAGCTGGATGACCGCGTTTTGCACATCATGCCTAAAAGTGCCTGTAAGGCTTTGTGTGTATTAACTTGTTGCGATTCCTTTGAGCCGCTACGTGCAAACTTGAATCGCAGTTCTGAGCCTAACCCGCGCAAGCTGGATGACCGCGTTTTGCACATCATGCCTAAAAGTGCCTTTAAGGCGTTGTGTGTATTAACTTGTTGCGATTCGTTTGAGCCGCTACGTGCAAACTTGAATCGCAGTTCTGAGCCTAACCCGCGGAAGCTGGATGACCGCGTTATGCACATCATGCCTAGAAGTGCCTGTAAGGCTTTGAGTGTATTAACTTGTTGCGATTCGCTTTAGCCGCTATGTGCGAACTTGAATCGCAGTTCTCAGCCTAACCCGCGCAAGCTGGATGACCTCGTTTTTCACATCATGCCTAAAAGTGCCTGTAAGGCTTTGTGTGTATTAACTTGTTGCGATTCGCTTTAGCCGCTATGTGCGAACTTGAATCGCAGTTCTCAGCCTAACCCGCGCAAGCTGGATGACCACGTTTTGCACATCATGCCTAAAAGTGCCTTTAAAGCGTTGTGTGTATTAACTTGTTTCGATTCGTTTGAGCCGCTACGCGCAAACTTGAATCGCAGTTCTGAGCCTAACCCGCGCAAGCTGGAGGACCGCGTTATGCACATCATGCCTAGAAGTGCCTGTAAGGCTTTGTGTGTATTAACTTGTTGCGATTCGTTTGAGCCGCTACGTGCAAACTTGAATCGCAGTTCTGAGCCTAACCCGCGCAAGCTGGATGACCGCGTTTTGCACATCATGCCTAAAAGTGCCTTTAAGGCGTTGTGTGTATTAACTTGTTGCGATTCGTTTGAGCCGCTACGTGCAAACTTGAATCGCAGTTCTGAGCCTAACCCGAGCAAACTGGATGACCGCGTTCTGCACATCATGCCTAGAAGTGCCTGTAAGGCTTTGTGTGTATTAACTTGTTGCGATTCGCTTTAGCCGCTATGTGCGAACTTGAATCGCAGGTCTCAGCCTAACCCGCGCAAGCTGGATGACCTCGTTTTTCGCATCATGCCTAAAAGTGCCTGTAAGGCTTTGTGTGTATTAACTTGTTGCGATTCGCTTTAGCCGCTATGTGCGAACTTGAATCGCAGTTCTCAGCCTAACCCGCGCAAGCTGGATGACCACGTTTTGCACATCATGGCTAAAAGTGCCTTTAAGGCGTTGTGTGTATTAACTTGTTGTGATTCGTTTGAGCCGCTACGTGCAAACTTGAATCGCAGTTCTGAGCCTAACCCGCGCAAGCTGGATGACCGCTTTATGCACATCATGCCTAGAAGTGCCTGTAAGGCTTTGTGTGTATTAACTTGTTGCGATTCACTTTAGCCACTATGTGCGAACTTGAATCGCAGTTCTGAGCCTAACCCGCGCAAGCTGGATGACCGCGTTTTGCACATAATGCGTAAAAGTGCCTGTAAGGCGTCGTGTGTATTAACTTGTTGCGATTCGTTTGAGCCGCTACGTGCAAACCTGCATTGCAGTTCTGAGCCTAACCCGCGCAAGCTGGATGACCGCGTTATGCACATCATGCCTAAAAATGCCTGTAAGGCGTTGTGTGTATTAACTTGTTGCGATTCGTTTGAGCCGCTACGTGCAAACTTGAATCGCAGTTCTGAGCCTAACCCGCGCAAGCTGGATGACCCCGTTTTGCACAAGCCTAAAAGTGCCTGTAAGGCTTTGTTTGTATTAGCATGTTGCGATTCGTTTTAGCCGCTATGGGCAAACTTGAATCGCAGTTCTGAGCCTAACCCGCGCGAGCTGGATGACCGCGTTATGCTCATCATGCCTAGAAGTGCCTGTAAGGCTTTGTGTGTATTAACTTGTTGCGATTCGCTTTAGCCACTATGTGCGAACTTGAATCACAGTTCTCAGCCTAACCCGCGCAAGCTGGATGACCGCGTTTTGCACATCATGCTTAAAAGTGCCTGTAAGGCTTTGTATTAGCATGTTGCGATTCGCTTTAGCCGCTATGTGCGAACTTGAATCGCAGTTCTCAGCCTAACCCGCGCAAGCTGGATGACCTCGTTTTTCGCATCATGCCTAAAAGTGCCTGTAAGGCTTTGTGTGTATTAACTTGTTGCGATTCGCTTTAGCCGCTATGTGCGAACTTGAATCGCAGTTCTCAGCCTAACCCGCGCAAGCTGGATGACCACGTTTTGCACATCATGCCTAAAAGTGCCTTTAAGGCGTTGTGTGTATTAACTTGTTGCGATTCGTTTGAGCCGCTACGTGCAAACTTGAATCGCAGTTCTGAGCCTAACCCGCGCAAGCTGGATGACCGCGTTATGCACATCATGCCTAGAAGTGCCTGTAAGGCTTTGTGTGTATTAACTTGTTGCGATTCGCTTTAGCCGCTATGTGCGAACTTGAATCGCAGTTCTCAGCCTAACCCGCGCAAGCTGGATGACCTCGTTTTTCACATCATGCCTAAAAGTGCCTGTAAGGCTTTGTGTGTATTAACTTGTTGCGATTCGCTTTAGCCGCTATGTGCGAACTTGAATCGCAGTTCTCAGCCTAACCCGCGCAAGCTGGATGACCTCGTTTTTCACATCATGCCTAAAAGTGCCTGTAAGGCTTTGTGTGTATTAACTTGTTGCGATTCGTTTTAGCCGCTATGATGCGAACTAGAATCGCAGTTCTCAGCCTAACCCGCGCAAGCTGGATGACCGCGTTTTGCACATCATGCCTAAAAGTGCCTGTAAAGCTTTGTATTAGCATGTTGCGATTCGTTTTAGCCGCTATGTGCGAACTTGAATCGCATTTCAGTGCCTAAGCCGCGCAGCTTGAGTGACGCCTATTTGCACATCATGCCTAAAAGTGCCTGTAAGGCGTTGTGTGTATTAAATTGTTGAGATTCGTTTGAGCCGCTACGTGCAAACTTGAATCGCAGTTCTGAGCCTAACCCGCGCAAGCTGGATGACCGCGTTATGCACATCATGCCTAGAAGTGCCTTTAAGGCATTGTGTGTATTAACTTGTTGCGATTCGTTTGAGCCGCTACGTGCAAACTTGAATCGCAGTTCTGAGCCTAACCCGCGGAAGCTGGATGACCGCGTTATGCACATCACGCCTAGAAGTGCCTGTAAGGCTTTGAGTGTATTATCTTGTTGCGGTTCGTTTGAGCCGCTACGTGCAAACTTGAATCGCAGTTCTGAGCCTAACCCGCGCAAGCTGGACGACCACGTTTTGCCATTCATGCCTAAAAGTGCCTTTAAGGCGTTCTGTGTATTAACTTGTTGCGATTCGTTTGAGCCGCTATGTGCGAACTTGAATCACAGTTCTCAGCCTAACCCGCGCAAGCTGGATGACCGCGTTTTGCACATCATGCTTAAAAGTGCCTTTAAAGCGTTGTGTGTATTAACTTGTTGCGATTCGTTTGAGCCGCTACGTGCAAACTTGAATCGCAGTTCTGAGCCTAACCCGCGGAAGCTGGATGACCGCGTTATGCACATCACGCCTAGAAGTGCCTGTAAGGCTTTGAGTGTATTATCTTGTTGCGGTTCGTTTGAGCCGCTACGTGCAAACTTGAATCGCAGTTCTGAGCCTAACCCGCGCAAGCTGGACGACCACGTTTTGCCATTCATGCCTAAAAGTGCCTTTAAGGCGTTCTGTGTATTAACTTGTTGCGATTCGTTTGAGCCGCTATGTGCGAACTTGAATCGCAGTTCTCAGCCTAACCCGCGCAAGCTGGATGACCACGTTTTTCACATCATGCCTAAAAGTGCCTTTAAGGCGTTGTGTGTATTAACTTGTTGCGATTCGTTTGAGCCGCTACGTGCAAACTTGAATCGCAGTTCTGAGCCTAACGCGCGCAAGCTGGATGACCGCGTTATGCACATCATGCCTAGAAGTGCCTGTAAGGCTTTGTGTGTAGCTAGATGACCGCGATTTGCACATCATGCCTAAAAGTGCCTGTAAGGCGTTGTGTGTATTAATTTGTTGCGATTCGTTTGAGCCGCTACGTGCAAACCTGAATTGCAGTTCTGAGCCTAACCCGCGCAAGCTGGATGACCTCGTTTTTCACATCATGCCTAAAAGTGCCTGTAAGGCTTTGTGTGTATTAACTTGTTGCGATTCGCTTTAGCCGCTATGTGCGAACTTGAATCGCAGTTCTCAGCCTAACCCGCGCAAGCTGGATGACCACGTTTTGCACATCATGCCTAAAAGTGCCTTTAAAGCGTTGTGTGTATTAACTTGTTTCGATTCGTTTGAGCCGCTACGTGCAAACTTGAATCGCAGTTCTGAGCCTAACCCGCGCAAGCTGGAGGACCGCGTTATGCACATCATGCCTAGAAGTGCCTGTAAGGCTTTGTGTGTATTAACTTGTTGCGATTCCTTTGAGCCGCTACGTGCAAACTTGAATCGCAGTTCTGAGCCTAACCCGCGCAAGCTGGATGACCGCGTTTTGCACATCATGCCTATAAGTGCCTTTAAGGCGTTGTGTGTATTAACTTGTTGCGATTCGCTTTAGCCGCTATGTGCGAACTTGAATCGCAGTTCTCAACCTAACCCGCGCAAGCTGGATGACCACGTTTTGCACATCATGCCTAAAAGTGCCTTTAAAGCGTTGTGTGTATTAACTTGTTGCGATTCGTTTGAGCCGCTACGTGCAAACTTGAATCGCAGTTCTGAGCCTAACCCGCGCAAGCTGGATGACCGCGTTATGCACATCATGCCTAGAAGTGCCTGTAAGGCTTTGTGTGTATTAACTTGTTGCGATTCGCTTTAGCCGCTATGTGCGAACTTGAATCGCAGTTCTCAGCCTAACCCGCGCAAGCTGGATGACCTCGTTTTTCGCATCATGCCTAAAAGTGCCTGTAAGGCTTTGTGTGTATTAACTTGTTGCGATTCGCTTTAGCCGCTATGTGCGAACTTGAATCGCAGTTCTCAGCCTAACCCGCGCAAGCTGGATGACCACGTTTTGCACATCATGGCTAAAAGTGCCTTTAAGGCGTTGTGTGTATTAACTTGTTGCGATTCGTTTGAGCCGCTACGTGCAAACTTGAATCGCAGTTCTGAGCCTAACCCGCGCAAGCTGGATGACCGCGTTATGCACATCATGCCTAGAAGTGCCTGTAAGGCTTTGTGTGTATTAACTTGTTGCGATTCGCTTTAGCCACTATGTGCGAACTTGAATCGCAGTTCTGAGCCTAACCCGCGCAAGCTGGATGACCGCGTTTTGCACATAATGCGTAAAAGTGCCTGTAAGGCGTCGTGTGTATTAACTTGTTGCGATTCGTTTGAGCCGCTACGTGCAAACCTGAATTGCAGTTCTGAGCCTAACCCGCGCAAGCTGGATGACCGCGTTATGCACGTCATGCCTAAAAATGCCTGTAAGGCGTTGTGTGTATTAACTTGTTGCGATTCGTTTGAGCCGCTACGTGCAAACTTGAATCGCAGTTCTGAGCCTAACCCGCGCAATCTGGATGACCCCGTTTTGCACAAGCCTAAAAGTGCCTGTAAGGCTTTGTTTGTATTAGCATGTTGCGATTCGTTTTAGCCGCTATGGGCAAACTTGAATCGCAGTTCTGAGCCTAACCCGCGCGAGCTGGATGACCGCGTTATGCACATCATGCCTAGAAGTGCCTGTAAGGCTTTGTGCGTATTAACTTGTTGCGATTCGCTTTAGCCACTATGTGCGAACTTGAATCACAGTTCTCAGCCTAACCCGCGCAAGCTGGATGACCGCGTTTTGCACATCATGCTTAAAAGTGCCTGTAAGGCTTTGTATTAGCATGTTGCGATTCGCTTTAGCCGCTATGTGCGAACTTGAATCGCAGTTCTCAGCCTAACCCGCGCAAGCTGGATGACCTCGTTTTTCGCATCATGCCTAAAAGTGCCTGTAAGGCTTTGTGTGTATTAACTTGTTGCGATTCGCTTTAGCCGCTATGTGCGAACTTGAATCGCAATTCTCAGCCTAACCCGCGCAAGCTGGATGACCACGTTTTGCACATCATGCCTAAAAGTGCCTTTAAGGCGTTGTGTGTATTAACTTGTTGCGATTCGTTTGAGCCGCTACGTGCAAACTTGAATCGCAGTTCTGAGCCTAACCCGCGCAAGCTGGATGACCGCGTTTTGCACATCATGCCTAGAAGTGCCTGTAAGGCTTTGTGTGTATTAACTTGTTGCGATTCGTTTGAGCCGCTATGTGCAAACCTGAATTGCAGTTCTGAGCCTAACCCGCGCAAGCTGGATGACCGCGTTATGCACATCATGCCTAAAAATGCCTGTAAGGCGTTGTGTGTATTAACTTGTTGCGATTCGTTTGAGCCGCTACGTGCAAACTTGAATCGCAGTTCTGAGCCTAACCCTCGCAAGCTGGAGGACCGCGTTATGCACATCATGCCTAGAAGTGCCTGTAAGGCTTTGTGTGTATTAACTTGTTGCGATTCGTTTGAGCCGCTACGTGCAAACTTGAATCGCAGTTCTGAGCCTAACCCGCGCAAGCTGGATGACCGCGTTATGCACATCATGCCTAAAAGTGCCTTTAAGGCGTTGTGTGTATTAACTTGTTGCGATTCGTTTGAGCCGCTACGTGCAAACTTGAATCGCAGTTCTCAGCCTAACCCGCGCAAGCTGGATGACCGCGTTATGCACATCATGCCTAGAAGTGTCTTTAAGGCATTGTGTGTATTAACTTGTTGCGATTCGTTTGAGCCGCTACGTGCAAACTTGAATCGCAGTTCGGAGCCTAACCCGCGGAAGCTGGATGACCGCGTTATGCACATCACGCCTAGAAGTGCCTGTAAGGCTTTGAGTGTATTAACTTGTTGCGGTTCGTTAGAGCCGCTACGTGCAAACTTGAATCGCAGTTCTGAGCCTAACCCGCGCAAGCTGGACGACCACGTTTTGCACATCATGCCTAAAAGTGCCTTTAAGGCGTTGTGTGTATTAACTTGTTGCGATTCGTTTGAGCCGCTACGTGCAAACTTGAATCGCAGTTCTGAGCCTAACCCGTGCAAGCTGGATGACCGCGCTTTGCACATAATGCGTAAAAGTGCCTGTAAGGCTTTGTGTGTATTAACTTGTTGCGATTCGCTTTAGCCACTATGTGCGAACTTGAATCGCAGTTCTGAGCCTAACCCGCGCAAGCTGGATGACCGCGTTTTGCACATAATGCGTAAAAGTGCCTGTAAGGCGTTGTGTGTATTAATTTGTTGCGATTCGTTTGAGCCGCTACGTGCAAACCTGAATTGCAGTTCTGAGCCTAACCCGCGCAAGCTGGATGACCGCGTTATGCACATCATGCCTAAAAATGCCTGTAAGGCGTTGTGTGTATTAACTTGTTGCGATTCGTTTGAGCCGCTACGTGCAAACTTGAATCGCAGTTCTCAGCCTAACCCGCGCAAGCTGGATGACCTCGTTTTTCACATCATGCCTAAAAGTGCCTGTAAGGCTTTGTGTGTATTAACTTGTTGCGATTCGCTTTAGCCGCTATGTGCGAACTTGAATCGCAGTTCTCAGCCTAACCCGCGCAAGCTGGATGACCACGTTTTGCACATCATGCCTAAAAGTGCCTTTAAAGCGTTGTGTGTATTAACTTGTTTCGATTCGTTTGAGCCGCTACGTGCAAACTTGAATCGCAGTTCTGAGCCTAACCCGCGCAAGCTGGAGGACCGCGTTATGCACATCATGCCTAGAAGTGCCTGTAAGGCTTTGTGTGTATTAACTTGTTGCGATTCCTTTGAGCCGCTACGTGCAAACTTGAATCGCAGTTCTGAGCCTAACCCGCGCAAGCTGGATGACCGCGTTTTGCACATCATGCCTAAAAGTGCCTGTAAGGCTTTGTGTGTATTAACTTGTTGCGATTCCTTTGAGCCGCTACGTGCAAACTTGAATCGCAGTTCTGAGCCTAACCCGCGCAAGCTGGATGACCGCGTTTTGCACATCATGCCTAAAAGTGCCTTTAAGGCGTTGTGTGTATTAACTTGTTGCGATTCGTTTGAGCCGCTACGTGCAAACTTGAATCGCAGTTCTGAGCCTAACCCGCGGAAGCTGGATGACCGCGTTATGCACATCATGCCTAGAAGTGCCTGTAAGGCTTTGAGTGTATTAACTTGTTGCGATTCGCTTTAGCCGCTATGTGCGAACTTGAATCGCAGTTCTCAGCCTAACCCGCGCAAGCTGGATGACCTCGTTTTTCACATCATGCCTAAAAGTGCCTGTAAGGCTTTGTGTGTATTAACTTGTTGCGATTCGCTTTAGCCGCTATGTGCGAACTTGAATCGCAGTTCTCAGCCTAACCCGCGCAAGCTGGATGACCACGTTTTGCACATCATGCCTAAAAGTGCCTTTAAAGCGTTGTGTGTATTAACTTGTTTCGATTCGTTTGAGCCGCTACGTGCAAACTTGAATCGCAGTTCCGAGCCTAACCCGCGCAAGCTGGAGGACCGCGTTATGCACATCATGCCTAGAAGTGCCTGTAAGGCTTTGTGTGTATTAACTTGTTGCGATTCGTTTGAGCCGCTACGTGCAAACTTGAATCGCAGTTCTGAGCCTAACCCGCGCAAGCTGGATGACCGCGTTTTGCACATCATGCCTAAAAGTGCCTTTAAGGCGTTGTGTGTATTAACTTGTTGCGATTCGTTTGAGCCGCTACGTGCAAACTTGAATCGCAGTTCTGAGCCTAACCCGAGCAAACTGGATGACCGCGTTCTGCACATCATGCCTAGAAATGCCTGTAAGGCTTTGTGTGTATTAACTTGTTGCGATTCGCTTTAGCCGCTATGTGCGAACTTGAATCGCAGGTCTCAGCCTAACCCGCGCAAGCTGGATGACCTCGTTTTTCGCATCATGCCTAAAAGTGCCTGTAAGGCTTTGTGTGTATTAACTTGTTGCGATTCGCTTTAGCCGCTATGTGCGAACTTGAATCGCAGTTCTCAGCCTAACCCGCGCAAGCTGGATGACCACGTTTTGCACATCATGGCTAAAAGTGCCTTTAAGGCGTTGTGTGTATTAACTTGTTGTGATTCGTTTGAGCCGCTACGTGCAAACTTGAATCGCAGTTCTGAGCCTAACCCGCGCAAGCTGGATGACCGCTTTATGCACATCATGCCTAGAAGTGCCTGTAAGGCTTTGTGTGTATTAACTTGTTGCGATTCATTTTAGCCACTATGTGCGAACTTGAATCGCAGTTCTGAGCCTAACCCGCGCAAGCTGGATGACCGCGTTTTGCACATAATGCGTAAAAGTGCCTGTAAGGCGTCGTGTGTATTAACTTGTTGCGATTCGTTTGAGCCGCTACGTGCAAACCTGCATTGCAGTTCTGAGCCTAACCCGCGCAAGCTGGATGACCGCGTTATGCACATCATGCCTAAAAATGCCTGTAAGGCGTTGTGTGTATTAACTTGTTGCGATTCGTTTGAGCCGCTACGTGCAAACTTGAATCGCAGTTCTGAGCCTAACCCGCGCAAGCTGGATGACCCCGTTTTGCACAAGCCTAAAAGTGCCTGTAAGGCTTTGTTTGTATTAGCATGTTGCGATTCGTTTTAGCCGCTATGGGCAAACTTGAATCGCAGTTCTGAGCCTAACCCGCGCGAGCTGGATGACCGCGTTATGCTCATCATGCCTAGAAGTGCCTGTAAGGCTTTGTGTGTATTAACTTGTTGCGATTCGCTTTAGCCACTATGTGCGAACTTGAATCACAGTTCTCAGCCTAACCCGCGCAAGCTGGATGACCGCGTTTTGCACATCATGCTTAAAAGTGCCTGTAAGGCTTTGTATTAGCATGTTGCGATTCGCTTTAGCCGCTATGTGCGAACTTGAATCGCAGTTCTCAGCCTAACCCGAGCAAGCTGGATGACCTCGTTTTTCGCATCATGCCTAAAAGTGCCTGTAAGGCTTTGTGTGTATTAACTTGTTGCGATTCGCTTTAGCCGCTATGTGCGAACTTGAATCGCAGTTCTCAGCCTAACCCGCGCAAGCTGGATGACCACGTTTTGCACATCATGCCTAAAAGTGCCTTTAAGGCGTTGTGTGTATTAACTTGTTGCGATTCGTTTGAGCCGCTACGTGCAAACTTGAATCGCAGTTCTGAGCCTAACCCGCGCAAGCTGGATGACCGCGTTATGCACATCATGCCTAGAAGTGCCTGTAAGGCTTTGTGTGTATTAACTTGTTGCGATTCGCTTTAGCCGCTATGTGCGAACTTGAATCGCAGTTCTCAGCCTAACCCGCGCAAGCTGGATGACCTCGTTTTTCACATCATGCCTAAAAGTGCCTGTAAGGCTTTGTGTGTATTAACTTGTTGCGATTCGCTTTAGCCGCTATGTGCGAACTTGAATCGCAGTTCTCAGCCTAACCCGCGCAAGCTGGATGACCTCGTTTTTCACATCATGCCTAAAAGTGCCTGTAAGGCTTTGTGTGTATTAACTTGTTGCGATTCGTTTTAGCCGCTATGATGCGAACTAGAATCGCAGTTCTCAGCCTAACCCGCGCAAGCTGGATGACCGCGTTTTGCACATCATGCCTAAAAGTGCCTGTAAAGCTTTGTATTAGCATGTTGCGATTCGTTTTAGCCGCTATGTGCGAACTTGAATCGCATTTCAGTGCCTAAGCCGCGCAGCTTGAGTGACGCCTATTTGCACATCATGCCTAAAAGTGCCTGTAAGGCGTTGTGTGTATTAAATTGTTGAGATTCGTTTGAGCCGCTACGTGCAAACTTGAATCGCAGTTCTGAGCCTAACCCGCGCAAGCTGGATGACCGCGTTAGTCACATCATGCCTAGAAGTGCCTTTAAGGCATTGTGTGTATTAACTTGTTGCGATTCGTTTGAGCCGCTACGTGCAAACTTGAATCGCAGTTCTGAGCCTAACCCGCGGAAGCTGGATGACCGCGTTATGCACATCACGCCTAGAAGTGCCTGTAAGGCTTTGAGTGTATTATCTTGTTGCGGTTCGTTTGAGCCGCTACGTGCAAACTTGAATCGCAGTTCTGAGCCTAACCCGCGCAAGCTGGACGACCACGTTTTGCCATTCATGCCTAAAAGTGCCTTTAAGGCGTTCTGTGTATTAACTTGTTGCGATTCGTTTGAGCCGCTATGTGCGAACTTGAATCACAGTTCTCAGCCTAACCCGCGCAAGCTGGATGACCGCGTTTTGCACATCATGCTTAAAAGTGCCTTTAAAGCGTTGTGTGTATTAACTTGTTGCGATTCGTTTGAGCCGCTACGTGCAAACTTGAATCGCAGTTCTGAGCCTAACCCGCGGAAGCTGGATGACCGCGTTATGCACATCACGCCTAGAAGTGCCTGTAAGGCTTTGAGTGTATTATCTTGTTGCGGTTCGTTTGAGCCGCTACGTGCAAACTTGAATCGCAGTTCTGAGCCTAACCCGCGCAAGCTGGACGACCACGTTTTGCCATTCATGCCTAAAAGTGCCTTTAAGGCGTTCTGTGTATTAACTTGTTGCGATTCGTTTGAGCCGCTATGTGCGAACTTGAATCGCAGTTCTCAGCCTAACCCGCGCAAGCTGGATGACCACGTTTTTCACATCATGCCTAAAAGTGCCTTTAAGGCGTTGTGTGTATTAACTTGTTGCGATTCGTTTGAGCCGCTACGTGCAAACTTGAATCGCAGTTCTGAGCCTAACGCGCGCAAGCTGGATGACCGCGTTATGCACATCATGCCTAGAAGTGCCTGTAAGGCTTTGTGTGTAGCTAGATGACCGCGATTTGCACATCATGCCTAAAAGTGCCTGTAAGGCGTTGTGTGTATTAATTTGTTGCGATTCGTTTGAGCCGCTACGTGCAAACCTGAATTGCAGTTCTGAGCCTAACCCGCGCAAGCTGGATGACCGCGTTATGCACATCATGCCTAAAAATGCCTGTAAGGCGTTGTGTGTATTAACTTGTTGCGATTCGTTTGAGCCGCTACGTGCAAACTTGAATCGCAGTTCTCAGCCTAACCCGCGCAAGCTGGATGACCTCGTTTTTCACATCATGCCTAAAAGTGCCTGTAAGGCTTTGTGTGTATTAACTTGTTGCGATTCGCTTTAGCCGCTATGTGCGAACTTGAATCGCAGTTCTCAGCCTAACCCGCGCAAGCTGGATGACCACGTTTTGCACATCATGCCTAAAAGTGCCTTTAAAGCGTTGTGTGTATTAACTTGTTTCGATTCGTTTGAGCCGCTACGTGCAAACTTGAATCGCAGTTCTGAGCCTAACCCGCGCAAGCTGGAGGACCGCGTTATGCACATCATGCCTAGAAGTGCCTGTAAGGCTTTGTGTGTATTAACTTGTTGCGATTCGCTTTAGCCGCTATGTGCGAACTTGAATCGCAGTTCTGAGCCATACCCGCGCAAGCTGGATGACCGCGTTTTGCACATAATGCGTAAAAGTGCCTGTAAGGCGTTGTGTGTATTAACTTGTTGCGATTCGTTTGAGCCGCTATGTGCAAACCTGAACTGCAGTTCTGAGCCTAACCCGCGCAAGCTGGATGACCGCGTTATGCACATCATGCCTAAAAATGCCTGTAAGGCGTTGTGTGTATTAACTTGTTGCGATTCGTTTGAGCCGCTACGTGCAAACTTGAATCGCAGTTCTGAGCCTAACCCTCGCAAGCTGGAGGACCGCGTTATGCACATCATGCCTAGAAGTGCCTGTAAGGCTTTGTGTGTATTAACTTGTTGCGATTCGTTTGAGCCGCTACGTGCAAACTTGAATCGCAGTTCTGAGCCTAACCCGCGCAAGCTGGATGACCGCGTTATGCACATCATGCCTAAAAGTGCCTTTAAGGCGTTGTGTGTATTAACTTGTTGCGATTCGTTTGAGCCGCTACGTGCAAACTTGAATCGCAGTTCTCAGCCTAACCCGCGCAAGCTGGATGACCGCGTTATGCACATCATGCCTAGAAGTGCCTTTAAGGCATTGTGTGTATTAACTTGTTGCGATTCGTTTGAGCCGCTACGTGCAAACTTGAATCGCAGTTCGGAGCCTAACCCGCGGAAGCTGGATGACCGCGTTATGCACATCACGCCTAGAAGTGCCTGTAAGGCTTTGAGTGTATTAACTTGTTGCGGTTCGTTAGAGCCGCTACGTGCAAACTTGAATCGCAGTTCTGAGCCTAACCCGCGCAAGCTGGACGACCACGTTTTGCACATCATGCCTAAAAGTGCCTTTAAGGCGTTGTGTGTATTAACTTGTTGCGATTCGTTTGAGCCGCTACGTGCAAACTTGAATCGCAGTTCTGAGCCTAACCCGTGCAAGCTGGATGACCGCGCTTTGCACATAATGCGTAAAAGTGCCTGTAAGGCTTTGTGTGTATTAACTTGTTGCGATTCGCTTTAGCCACTATGTGCGAACTTGAATCGCAGTTCTGAGCCTAACCCGCGCAAGCTGGATGACCGCGTTTTGCACATAATGCGTAAAAGTGCCTGTAAGGCGTTGTGTGTATTAATTTGTTGCGATTCGTTTGAGCCGCTACGTGCAAACCTGAATTGCAGTTCTGAGCCTAACCCGCGCAAGCTGGATGACCGCGTTATGCACATCATGCCTAAAAATGCCTGTAAGGCGTTGTGTGTATTAACTTGTTGCGATTCGTTTGAGCCGCTACGTGCAAACTTGAATCGCAGTTCTCAGCCTAACCCGCGCAAGCTGGATGACCTCGTTTTTCACATCATGCCTAAAAGTGCCTGTAAGGCTTTGTGTGTATTAACTTGTTGCGATTCGCTTTAGCCGCTATGTGCGAACTTGAATCGCAGTTCTCAGCCTAACCCGCGCAAGCTGGATGACCACGTTTTGCACATCATGCCTAAAAGTGCCTTTAAAGCGTTGTGTGTATTAACTTGTTTCGATTCGTTTGAGCCGCTACGTGCAAACTTGAATCGCAGTTCTGAGCCTAACCCGCGCAAGCTGGAGGACCGCGTTATGCACATCATGCCTAGAAGTGCCTGTAAGGCTTTGTGTGTATTAACTTGTTGCGATTCCTTTGAGCCGCTACGTGCAAACTTGAATCGCAGTTCTGAGCCTAACCCGCGCAAGCTGGATGACCGCGTTTTGCACATCATGCCTAAAAGTGCCTGTAAGGCTTTGTGTGTATTAACTTGTTGCGATTCCTTTGAGCCGCTACGTGCAAACTTGAATCGCAGTTCTGAGCCTAACCCGCGCAAGCTGGATGACCGCGTTTTGCACATCATGCCTAAAAGTGCCTTTAAGGCGTTGTGTGTATTAACTTGTTGCGATTCGTTTGAGCCGCTACGTGCAAACTTGAATCGCAGTTCTGAGCCTAACCCGCGGAAGCTGGATGACCGCGTTATGCACATCATGCCTAGAAGTGCCTGTAAGGCTTTGAGTGTATTAACTTGTTGCGATTCGCTTTAGCCGCTATGTGCGAACTTGAATCGCAGTTCTCAGCCTAACCCGCGCAAGCTGGATGACCTCGTTTTTCACATCATGCCTAAAAGTGCCTGTAAGGCTTTGTGTGTATTAACTTGTTGCGATTCGCTTTAGCCGCTATGTGCGAACTTGAATCGCAGTTCTCAGCCTAACCCGCGCAAGCTGGATGACCACGTTTTGCACATCATGCCTAAAAGTGCCTTTAAAGCGTTGTGTGTATTAACTTGTTTCGATTCGTTTGAGCCGCTACGCGCAAACTTGAATCGCAGTTCTGAGCCTAACCCGCGCAAGCTGGAGGACCGCGTTATGCACATCATGCCTAGAAGTGCCTGTAAGGCTTTGTGTGTATTAACTTGTTGCGATTCGTTTGAGCCGCTACGTGCAAACTTGAATCGCAGTTCTGAGCCTAACCCGCGCAAGCTGGATGACCGCGTTTTGCACATCATGCCTAAAAGTGCCTTTAAGGCGTTGTGTGTATTAACTTGTTGCGATTCGTTTGAGCCGCTACGTGCAAACTTGAATCGCAGTTCTGAGCCTAACCCGAGCAAACTGGATGACCGCGTTCTGCACATCATGCCTAGAAGTGCCTGTAAGGCTTTGTGTGTATTAACTTGTTGCGATTCGCTTTAGCCGCTATGTGCGAACTTGAATCGCAGGTCTCAGCCTAACCCGCGCAAGCTGGATGACCTCGTTTTTCGCATCATGCCTAAAAGTGCCTGTAAGGCTTTGTGTGTATTAACTTGTTGCGATTCGCTTTAGCCGCTATGTGCGAACTTGAATCGCAGTTCTCAGCCTAACCCGCGCAAGCTGGATGACCACGTTTTGCACATCATGGCTAAAAGTGCCTTTAAGGCGTTGTGTGTATTAACTTGTTGTGATTCGTTTGAGCCGCTACGTGCAAACTTGAATCGCAGTTCTGAGCCTAACCCGCGCAAGCTGGATGACCGCTTTATGCACATCATGCCTAGAAGTGCCTGTAAGGCTTTGTGTGTATTAACTTGTTGCGATTCACTTTAGCCACTATGTGCGAACTTGAATCGCAGTTCTGAGCCTAACCCGCGCAAGCTGGATGACCGCGTTTTGCACATAATGCGTAAAAGTGCCTGTAAGGCGTCGTGTGTATTAACTTGTTGCGATTCGTTTGAGCCGCTACGTGCAAACCTGCATTGCAGTTCTGAGCCTAACCCGCGCAAGCTGGATGACCGCGTTATGCACATCATGCCTAAAAATGCCTGTAAGGCGTTGTGTGTATTAACTTGTTGCGATTCGTTTGAGCCGCTACGTGCAAACTTGAATCGCAGTTCTGAGCCTAACCCGCGCAAGCTGGATGACCCCGTTTTGCACAAGCCTAAAAGTGCCTGTAAGGCTTTGTTTGTATTAGCATGTTGCGATTCGTTTTAGCCGCTATGGGCAAACTTGAATCGCAGTTCTGAGCCTAACCCGCGCGAGCTGGATGACCGCGTTATGCTCATCATGCCTAGAAGTGCCTGTAAGGCTTTGTGTGTATTAACTTGTTGCGATTCGCTTTAGCCACTATGTGCGAACTTGAATCACAGTTCTCAGCCTAACCCGCGCAAGCTGGATGACCGCGTTTTGCACATCATGCTTAAAAGTGCCTGTAAGGCTTTGTATTAGCATGTTGCGATTCGCTTTAGCCGCTATGTGCGAACTTGAATCGCAGTTCTCAGCCTAACCCGCGCAAGCTGGATGACCTCGTTTTTCGCATCATGCCTAAAAGTGCCTGTAAGGCTTTGTGTGTATTAACTTGTTGCGATTCGCTTTAGCCGCTATGTGCGAACTTGAATCGCAGTTCTCAGCCTAACCCGCGCAAGCTGGATGACCACGTTTTGCACATCATGCCTAAAAGTGCCTTTAAGGCGTTGTGTGTATTAACTTGTTGCGATTCGTTTGAGCCGCTACGTGCAAACTTGAATCGCAGTTCTGAGCCTAACCCGCGCAAGCTGGATGACCGCGTTATGCACATCATGCCTAGAAGTGCCTGTAAGGCTTTGTGTGTATTAACTTGTTGCGATTCGCTTTAGCCGCTATGTGCGAACTTGAATCGCAGTTCTCAGCCTAACCCGCGCAAGCTGGATGACCTCGTTTTTCACATCATGCCTAAAAGTGCCTGTAAGGCTTTGTGTGTATTAACTTGTTGCGATTCGTTTTAGCCGCTATGATGCGAACTAGAATCGCAGTTCTCAGCCTAACCCGCGCAAGCTGGATGACCGCGTTTTGCACATCATGCCTAAAAGTGCCTGTAAAGCTTTGTATTAGCATGTTGCGATTCGTTTTAGCCGCTATGTGCGAACTTGAATCGCATTTCAGTGCCTAAGCCGCGCAGCTTGAGTGACGCCTATTTGCACATCATGCCTAAAAGTGCCTGTAAGGCGTTGTGTGTATTAAATTGTTGAGATTCGTTTGAGCCGCTACGTGCAAACTTGAATCGCAGTTCTGAGCCTAACCCGCGCAAGCTGGATGACCGCGTTATGCACATCATGCCTAGAAGTGCCTTTAAGGCATTGTGTGTATTAACTTGTTGCGATTCGTTTGAGCCGCTACGTGCAAACTTGAATCGCAGTTCTGAGCCTAACCCGCGGAAGCTGGATGACCGCGTTATGCACATCACGCCTAGAAGTGCCTGTAAGGCTTTGAGTGTATTATCTTGTTGCGGTTCGTTTGAGCCGCTACGTGCAAACTTGAATCGCAGTTCTGAGCCTAACCCGCGCAAGCTGGACGACCACGTTTTGCCATTCATGCCTAAAAGTGCCTTTAAGGCGTTCTGTGTATTAACTTGTTGCGATTCGTTTGAGCCGCTATGTGCGAACTTGAATCACAGTTCTCAGCCTAACCCGCGCGAGCTGGATGACCGCGTTTTGCACATCATGCTTAAAAGTGCCTTTAAAGCGTTGTGTGTATTAACTTGTTGCGATTCGTTTGAGCCGCTACGTGCAAACTTGAATCGCAGTTCTGAGCCTAACCCGCGGAAGCTGGATGACCGCGTTATGCACATCACGCCTAGAAGTGCCTGTAAGGCTTTGAGTGTATTATCTTGTTGCGGTTCGTTTGAGCCGCTACGTGCAAACTTGAATCGCAGTTCTGAGCCTAACCCGCGCAAGCTGGACGACCACGTTTTGCCATTCATGCCTAAAAGTGCCTTTAAGGCGTTCTGTGTATTAACTTGTTGCGATTCGTTTGAGCCGCTATGTGCGAACTTGAATCGCAGTTCTCAGCCTAACCCGCGCAAGCTGGATGACCACGTTTTTCACATCATGCCTAAAAGTGCCTTTAAGGCGTTGTGTGTATTAACTTGTTGCGATTCGTTTGAGCCGCTACGTGCAAACTTGAATCGCAGTTCTGAGCCTAACGCGCGCAAGCTGGATGACCGCGTTATGCACATCATGCCTAGAAGTGCCTGTAAGGCTTTGTGTGTAGCTAGATGACCGCGATTTGCACATCATGCCTAAAAGTGCCTGTAAGGCGTTGTGTGTATTAATTTGTTGGGATTCGTTTGAGCCGCTACGTGCAAACCTGAATTGCAGTTCTGAGCCTAACCCGCGCAAGCTGGATGACCGCGTTATGCACATCATGCCTAAAAATGCCTGTAAGGCGTTGTGTGTATTAACTTGTTGCGATTCGTTTGAGTCGCTACGTGCAAACTTGAATCGCAGTTCTCAGCCTAACCCGCGCAAGCTGGATGACCTCGTTTTTCACATCATGCCTAAAAGTGCCTGTAAGGCTTTGTGTGTATTAACTTGTTGCGATTCGCTTTAGCCGCTATGTGCGAACTTGAATCGCAGTTCTCAGCCTAACCCGCGCAAGCTGGATGACCACGTTTTGCACATCATGCCTAAAAGTGCCTTTAAAGCGTTGTGTGTATTAACTTGTTTCGATTCGTTTGAGCCGCTACGTGCAAACTTGAATCGCAGTTCTGAGCCTAACCCGCGCAAGCTGGAGGACCGCGTTATGCACATCATGCCTAGAAGTGCCTGTAAGGCTTTGTGTGTATTAACTTGTTGCGATTCCTTTGAGCCGCTACGTGCAAACTTGAATCGCAGTTCTGAGCCTAACCCGCGCAAGCTGGATGACCGCGTTTTGCACATCATGCCTATAAGTGCCTTTAAGGCGTTGTGTGTATTAACTTGTTGCGATTCGTTTGAGCCGCTACGTGCAAACTTGAATCGCAGTTCTGAGCCTAACCCGCGGAAGCTGGATGACCGCGTTATGCACATCATGCCTAGAAGTGCCTGTAAGGCTTTGAGTGTATTAACTTGTTGCGATTCGCTTTAGCCGCTATGTGCGAACTTGAATCGCAGTTCTCAGCCTAACCCGCGCAAGCTGGATGACCTCGTTTTTCACATCATGCCTAAAAGTGCCTGTAAGGCTTTGTGTGTATTAACTTGTTGCGATTCGCTTTAGCCGCTATGTGCGAACTTGAATCGCAGTTCTCAACCTAACCCGCGCAAGCTGGATGACCACGTTTTGCACATCATGCCTAAAAGTGCCTTTAAAGCGTTGTGTGTATTAACTTGTTGCGATTCGTTTGAGCCGCTACGTGCAAACTTGAATCGCAGTTCTGAGCCTAACCCGCGCAAGCTGGATGACCGCGTTATGCACATCATGCCTAGAAGTGCCTGTAAGGCTTTGTGTGTATTAACTTGTTGCGATTCGCTTTAGCCGCTATGTGCGAACTTGAATCGCAGTTCTCAGCCTAACCCGCGCAAGCTGGATGACCTCGTTTTTCGCATCATGCCTAAAAGTGCCTGTAAGGCTTTGTGTGTATTAACTTGTTGCGATTCGCTTTAGCCGCTATGTGCGAACTTGAATCGCAGTTCTCAGCCTAACCCGCGCAAGCTGGATGACCACGTTTTGCACATCATGGCTAAAAGTGCCTTTAAGGCGTTGTGTGTATTAACTTGTTGCGATTCGTTTGAGCCGCTACGTGCAAACTTGAATCGCAGTTCTGAGCCTAACCCGCGCAAGCTGGATGACCGCGTTATGCACATCATGCCTAGAAGTGCCTGTAAGGCTTTGTGTGTATTAACTTGTTGCGATTCGCTTTAGCCACTATGTGCGAACTTGAATCGCAGTTCTGAGCCTAACCCGCGCAAGCTGGATGACCGCGTTTTGCACATAATGCGTAAAAGTGCCTGTAAGGCGTCGTGTGTATTAACTTGTTGCGATTCGTTTGAGCCGCTACGTGCAAACCTGAATTGCAGTTCTGAGCCTAACCCGCGCAAGCTGGATGACCGCGTTATGCACGTCATGCCTAAAAATGCCTGTAAGGCGTTGTGTGTATTAACTTGTTGCGATTCGTTTGAGCCGCTACGTGCAAACTTGAATCGCAGTTCTGAGCCTAACCCGCGCAATCTGGATGACCCCGTTTTGCACAAGCCTAAAAGTGCCTGTAAGGCTTTGTTTGTATTAGCATGTTGCGATTCGTTTTAGCCGCTATGGGCAAACTTGAATCGCAGTTCTGAGCCTAACCCGCGCGAGCTGGATGACCGCGTTATGCACATCATGCCTAGAAGTGCCTGTAAGGCTTTGTGCGTATTAACTTGTTGCGATTCGCTTTAGCCACTATGTGCGAACTTGAATCACAGTTCTCAGCCTAACCCGCGCAAGCTGGATGACCGCGTTTTGCACATCATGCTTAAAAGTGCCTGTAAGGCTTTGTATTAGCATGTTGCGATTCGCTTTAGCCGCTATGTGCGAACTTGAATCGCAGTTCTCAGCCTAACCCGCGCAAGCTGGATGACCTCGTTTTTCGCATCATGCCTAAAAGTGCCTGTAAGGCTTTGTGTGTATTAACTTGTTGCGATTCGCTTTAGCCGCTATGTGCGAACTTGAATCGCAATTCTCAGCCTAACCCGCGCAAGCTGGATGACCACGTTTTGCACATCATGCCTAAAAGTGCCTTTAAGGCGTTGTGTGTATTAACTTGTTGCGATTCGTTTGAGCCGCTACGTGCAAACTTGAATCGCAGTTCTGAGCCTAACCCGCGCAAGCTGGATGACCGCGTTTTGCACATCATGCCTAGAAGTGCCTGTAAGGCTTTGTGTGTATTAACTTGTTGCGATTCGCTTTAGCCGCTATGTGCGAACTTGAATCGCAGTTCTGAGCCATACCCGCGCAAGCTGGATGACCGCGTTTTGCACATAATGCGTAAAAGTGCCTGTAAGGCGTTGTGTGTATTAACTTGTTGCGATTCGTTTGAGCCGCTATGTGCAAACCTGAATTGCAGTTCTGAGCCTAACCCGCGCAAGCTGGATGACCGCGTTATGCACATCATGCCTAAAAATGCCTGTAAGGCGTTGTGTGTATTAACTTGTTGCGATTCGTTTGAGCCGCTACGTGCAAACTTGAATCGCAGTTCTGAGCCTAACCCTCGCAAGCTGGAGGACCGCGTTATGCACATCATGCCTAGAAGTGCCTGTAAGGCTTTGTGTGTATTAACTTGTTGCGATTCGTTTGAGCCGCTACGTGCAAACTTGAATCGCAGTTCTGAGCCTAACCCGCGCAAGCTGGATGACCGCGTTATGCACATCATGCCTAAAAGTGCCTTTAAGGCGTTGTGTGTATTAACTTGTTGCGATTCGTTTGAGCCGCTACGTGCAAACTTGAATCGCAGTTCTCAGCCTAACCCGCGCAAGCTGGATGACCGCGTTATGCACATCATGCCTAGAAGTGTCTTTAAGGCATTGTGTGTATTAACTTGTTGCGATTCGTTTGAGGCGCTACGTGCAAACTTGAATCGCAGTTCGGAGCCTAACCCGCGGAAGCTGGATGACCGCGTTATGCACATCACGCCTAGAAGTGCCTGTAAGGCTTTGAGTGTATTAACTTGTTGCGGTTCGTTAGAGCCGCTACGTGCAAACTTGAATCGCAGTTCTGAGCCTAACCCGCGCAAGCTGGACGACCACGTTTTGCACATCATGCCTAAAAGTGCCTTTAAGGCGTTGTGTGTATTAACTTGTTGCGATTCGTTTGAGCCGCTACGTGCAAACTTGAATCGCAGTTCTGAGCCTAACCCGTGCAAGCTGGATGACCGCGCTTTGCACATAATGCGTAAAAGTGCCTGTAAGGCTTTGTGTGTATTAACTTGTTGCGATTCGCTTTAGCCACTATGTGCGAACTTGAATCGCAGTTCTGAGCCTAACCCGCGCAAGCTGGATGACCGCGTTTTGCACATAATGCGTAAAAGTGCCTGTAAGGCGTTGTGTGTATTAATTTGTTGCGATTCGTTTGAGCCGCTACGTGCAAACCTGAATTGCAGTTCTGAGCCTAACCCGCGCAAGCTGGATGACCGCGTTATGCACATCATGCCTAAAAATGCCTGTAAGGCGTTGTGTGTATTAACTTGTTGCGATTCGTTTGAGCCGCTACGTGCAAACTTGAATCGCAGTTCTCAGCCTAACCCGCGCAAGCTGGATGACCTCGTTTTTCACATCATGCCTAAAAGTGCCTGTAAGGCTTTGTGTGTATTAACTTGTTGCGATTCGCTTTAGCCGCTATGTGCGAACTTGAATCGCAGTTCTCAGCCTAACCCGCGCAAGCTGGATGACCACGTTTTGCACATCATGCCTAAAAGTGCCTTTAAAGCGTTGTGTGTATTAACTTGTTTCGATTCGTTTGAGCCGCTACGTGCAAACTTGAATCGCAGTTCTGAGCCTAACCCGCGCAAGCTGGAGGACCGCGTTATGCACATCATGCCTAGAAGTGCCTGTAAGGCTTTGTGTGTATTAACTTGTTGCGATTCCTTTGAGCCGCTACGTGCAAACTTGAATCGCAGTTCTGAGCCTAACCCGCGCAAGCTGGATGACCGCGTTTTGCACATCATGCCTAAAAGTGCCTGTAAGGCTTTGTGTGTATTAACTTGTTGCGATTCCTTTGAGCCGCTACGTGCAAACTTGAATCGCAGTTCTGAGCCTAACCCGCGCAAGCTGGATGACCGCGTTTTGCACATCATGCCTAAAAGTGCCTTTAAGGCGTTGTGTGTATTAACTTGTTGCGATTCGTTTGAGCCGCTACGTGCAAACTTGAATCGCAGTTCTGAGCCTAACCCGCGGAAGCTGGATGACCGCGTTATGCACATCATGCCTAGAAGTGCCTGTAAGGCTTTGAGTGTATTAACTTGTTGCGATTCGCTTTAGCCGCTATGTGCGAACTTGAATCGCAGTTCTCAGCCTAACCCGCGCAAGCTGGATGACCTCGTTTTTCACATCATGCCTAAAAGTGCCTGTAAGGCTTTGTGTGTATTAACTTGTTGCGATTCGCTTTAGCCGCTATGTGCGAACTTGAATCGCAGTTCTCAGCCTAACCCGCGCAAGCTGGATGACCACGTTTTGCACATCATGCCTAAAAGTGCCTTTAAAGCGTTGTGTGTATTAACTTGTTTCGATTCGTTTGAGCCGCTACGTGCAAACTTGAATCGCAGTTCCGAGCCTAACCCGCGCAAGCTGGAGGACCGCGTTATGCACATCATGCCTAGAAGTGCCTGTAAGGCTTTGTGTGTATTAACTTGTTGCGATTCGTTTGAGCCGCTACGTGCAAACTTGAATCGCAGTTCTGAGCCTAACCCGCGCAAGCTGGATGACCGCGTTTTGCACATCATGCCTAAAAGTGCCTTTAAGGCGTTGTGTGTATTAACTTGTTGCGATTCGTTTGAGCCGCTACGTGCAAACTTGAATCGCAGTTCTGAGCCTAACCCGAGCAAACTGGATGACCGCGTTCTGCACATCATGCCTAGAAATGCCTGTAAGGCTTTGTGTGTATTAACTTGTTGCGATTCGCTTTAGCCGCTATGTGCGAACTTGAATCGCAGGTCTCAGCCTAACCCGCGCAAGCTGGATGACCTCGTTTTTCGCATCATGCCTAAAAGTGCCTGTAAGGCTTTGTGTGTATTAACTTGTTGCGATTCGCTTTAGCCGCTATGTGCGAACTTGAATCGCAGTTCTCAGCCTAACCCGCGCAAGCTGGATGACCACGTTTTGCACATCATGGCTAAAAGTGCCTTTAAGGCGTTGTGTGTATTAACTTGTTGTGATTCGTTTGAGCCGCTACGTGCAAACTTGAATCGCAGTTCTGAGCCTAACCCGCGCAAGCTGGATGACCGCTTTATGCACATCATGCCTAGAAGTGCCTGTAAGGCTTTGTGTGTATTAACTTGTTGCGATTCATTTTAGCCACTATGTGCGAACTTGAATCGCAGTTCTGAGCCTAACCCGCGCAAGCTGGATGACCGCGTTTTGCACATAATGCGTAAAAGTGCCTGTAAGGCGTCGTGTGTATTAACTTGTTGCGATTCGTTTGAGCCGCTACGTGCAAACCTGCATTGCAGTTCTGAGCCTAACCCGCGCAAGCTGGATGACCGCGTTATGCACATCATGCCTAAAAATGCCTGTAAGGCGTTGTGTGTATTAACTTGTTGCGATTCGTTTGAGCCGCTACGTGCAAACTTGAATCGCAGTTCTGAGCCTAACCCGCGCAAGCTGGATGACCCCGTTTTGCACAAGCCTAAAAGTGCCTGTAAGGCTTTGTTTGTATTAGCATGTTGCGATTCGTTTTAGCCGCTATGGGCAAACTTGAATCGCAGTTCTGAGCCTAACCCGCGCGAGCTGGATGACCGCGTTATGCTCATCATGCCTAGAAGTGCCTGTAAGGCTTTGTGTGTATTAACTTGTTGCGATTCGCTTTAGCCACTATGTGCGAACTTGAATCACAGTTCTCAGCCTAACCCGCGCAAGCTGGATGACCGCGTTTTGCACATCATGCTTAAAAGTGCCTGTAAGGCTTTGTATTAGCATGTTGCGATTCGCTTTAGCCGCTATGTGCGAACTTGAATCGCAGTTCTCAGCCTAACCCGAGCAAGCTGGATGACCTCGTTTTTCGCATCATGCCTAAAAGTGCCTGTAAGGCTTTGTGTGTATTAACTTGTTGCGATTCGCTTTAGCCGCTATGTGCGAACTTGAATCGCAGTTCTCAGCCTAACCCGCGCAAGCTGGATGACCACGTTTTGCACATCATGCCTAAAAGTGCCTTTAAGGCGTTGTGTGTATTAACTTGTTGCGATTCGTTTGAGCCGCTACGTGCAAACTTGAATCGCAGTTCTGAGCCTAACCCGCGCAAGCTGGATGACCGCGTTATGCACATCATGCCTAGAAGTGCCTGTAAGGCTTTGTGTGTATTAACTTGTTGCGATTCGCTTTAGCCGCTATGTGCGAACTTGAATCGCAGTTCTCAGCCTAACCCGCGCAAGCTGGATGACCTCGTTTTTCACATCATGCATAAAAGTGCCTGTAAGGCTTTGTGTGTATTAACTTGTTGCGATTCGCTTTAGCCGCTATGTGCGAACTTGAATCGCAGTTCTCAGCCTAACCCGCGCAAGCTGGATGACCTCGTTTTTCACATCATGCCTAAAAGTGCCTGTAAGGCTTTGTGTGTATTAACTTGTTGCGATTCGTTTTAGCCGCTATGATGCGAACTAGAATCGCAGTTCTCAGCCTAACCCGCGCAAGCTGGATGACCGCGTTTTGCACATCATGCCTAAAAGTGCCTGTAAAGCTTTGTATTAGCATGTTGCGATTCGTTTTAGCCGCTATGTGCGAACTTGAATCGCATTTCAGTGCCTAAGCCGCGCAGCTTGAGTGACGCCTATTTGCACATCATGCCTAAAAGTGCCTGTAAGGCGTTGTGTGTATTAAATTGTTGAGATTCGTTTGAGCCGCTACGTGCAAACTTGAATCGCAGTTCTGAGCCTAACCCGCGCAAGCTGGATGACCGCGTTAGTCACATCATGCCTAGAAGTGCCTTTAAGGCATTCTGTGTATTAACTTGTTGCGATTCGTTTGAGCCGCTACGTGAAAACTTGAATCGCAGTTCTGAGCCTAACCCGCGGAAGCTGGATGACCGCGTTATGCACATCACGCCTAGAAGTGCCTGTAAGGCTTTGAGTGTATTATCTTGTTGCGGTTCGTTTGAGCCGCTACGTGCAAACTTGAATCGCAGTTCTGAGCCTAACCCGCGCAAGCTGGACGACCACGTTTTGCCATTCATGCCTAAAAGTGCCTTTAAGGCGTTCTGTGTATTAACTTGTTGCGATTCGTTTGAGCCGCTATGTGCGAACTTGAATCACAGTTCTCAGCCTAACCCGCGCAAGCTGGATGACCGCGTTTTGCACATCATGCTTAAAAGTGCCTTTAAAGCGTTGTGTGTATTAACTTGTTGCGATTCGTTTGAGCCGCTACGTGCAAACTTGAATCGCAGTTCTGAGCCTAACCCGCGGAAGCTGGATGACCGCGTTATGCACATCACGCCTAGAAGTGCCTGTAAGGCTTTGAGTGTATTATCTTGTTGCGGTTCGTTTGAGCCGCTACGTGCAAACTTGAATCGCAGTTCTGAGCCTAACCCGCGCAAGCTGGACGACCACGTTTTGCCATTCATGCCTAAAAGTGCCTTTAAGGCGTTCTGTGTATTAACTTGTTGCGATTCGTTTGAGCCGCTATGTGCGAACTTGAATCGCAGTTCTCAGCCTAACCCGCGCAAGCTGGATGACCACGTTTTTCACATCATGCCTAAAAGTGCCTTTAAGGCGTTGTGTGTATTAACTTGTTGCGATTCGTTTGAGCCGCTACGTGCAAACTTGAATCGCAGTTCTGAGCCTAACGCGCGCAAGCTGGATGACCGCGTTATGCACATCATGCCTAGAAGTGCCTGTAAGGCTTTGTGTGTAGCTAGATGACCGCGATTTGCACATCATGCCTAAAAGTGCCTGTAAGGCGTTGTGTGTATTAATTTGTTGCGATTCGTTTGAGCCGCTACGTGCAAACCTGAATTGCAGTTCTGAGCCTAACCCGCGCAAGCTGGATGACCGCGTTATGCACATCATGCCTAAAAATGCCTGTAAGGCGTTGTGTGTATTAACTTGTTGCGATTCGTTTGAGCCGCTACGTGCAAACTTGAATCGCAGTTCTCAGCCTAACCCGCGCAAGCTGGATGACCTCGTTTTTCACATCATGCCTAAAAGTGCCTGTAAGGCTTTGTGTGTATTAACTTGTTGCGATTCGCTTTAGCCGCTATGTGCGAACTTGAATCGCAGTTCTCAGCCTAACCCGCGCAAGCTGGATGACCACGTTTTGCACATCATGCCTAAAAGTGCCTTTAAAGCGTTGTGTGTATTAACTTGTTTCGATTCGTTTGAGCCGCTACGTGCAAACTTGAATCGCAGTTCTGAGCCTAACCCGCGCAAGCTGGAGGACCGCGTTATGCACATCATGCCTAGAAGTGCCTGTAAGGCTTTGTGTGTATTAACTTGTTGCGATTCCTTTGAGCCGCTACGTGCAAACTTGAATCGCAGTTCTGAGCCTAACCCGCGCAAGCTGGATGACCGCGTTTTGCACATCATGCCTAAAAGTGCCTTTAAGGCGTTGTGTGTATTAACTTGTTGCGATTCGTTTGAGCCGCTACGTGCAAACTTGAATCGCAGTTCTGAGCCTAACCCGCGGAAGCTGGATGACCGCGTTATGCACATCATGCCTAGAAGTGCCTGTAAGGCTTTGAGTGTATTAACTTGTTGCGATTCGCTTTAGCCGCTATGTGCGAACTTGAATCGCAGTTCTCAGCCTAACCCGCGCAAGCTGGATGACCTCGTTTTTCACATCATGCCTAAAAGTGCCTGTAAGGCTTTGTGTGTATTAACTTGTTGCGATTCGCTTTAGCCGCTATGTGCGAACTTGAATCGCAGTTCTCAACCTAACCCGCGCAAGCTGGATGACCACGTTTTGCACATCATGCCTAAAAGTGCCTTTAAAGCGTTGTGTGTATTAACTTGTTGCGATTCGTTTGAGCCGCTACGTGCAAACTTGAATCGCAGTTCTGAGCCTAACCCGCGCAAGCTGGATGACCGCGTTATGCACATCATGCCTAGAAGTGCCTGTAAGGCTTTGTGTGTATTAACTTGTTGCGATTCGCTTTAGCCGCTATGTGCGAACTTGAATCGCAGTTCTCAGCCTAACCCGCGCAAGCTGGATGACCTCGTTTTTCGCATCATGCCTAAAAGTGCCTGTAAGGCTTTGTGTGTATTAACTTGTTGCGATTCGCTTTAGCCGCTATGTGCGAACTTGAATCGCAGTTCTCAGCCTAACCCGCGCAAGCTGGATGACCACGTTTTGCACATCATGGCTAAAAGTGCCTTTAAGGCGTTGTGTGTATTAACTTGTTGCGATTCGTTTGAGCCGCTACGTGCAAACTTGAATCGCAGTTCTGAGCCTAACCCGCGCAAGCTGGATGACCGCGTTATGCACATCATGCCTAGAAGTGCCTGTAAGGCTTTGTGTGTATTAACTTGTTGCGATTCGCTTTAGCCACTATGTGCGAACTTGAATCGCAGTTCTGAGCCTAACCCGCGCAAGCTGGATGACCGCGTTTTGCACATAATGCGTAAAGTGCCTGTAAGGCGTCGTGTGTATTAACTTGTTGCGATTCGTTTGAGCCGCTACGTGCAAACCTGAATTGCAGTTCTGAGCCTAACCCGCGCAAGCTGGATGACCGCGTTATGCACATCATGCCTAAAAATGCCTGTAAGGCGTTGTGTGTATTAACTTGTTGCGATTCGTTTGAGCCGCTACGTGCAAACTTGAATCGCAGTTCTGAGCCTAACCCGCGCAATCTGGATGACCCCGTTTTGCACAAGCCTAAAAGTGCCTGTAAGGCTTTGTTTGTATTAGCATGTTGCGATTCGTTTTAGCCGCTATGGGCAAACTTGAATCGCAGTTCTGAGCCTAACCCGCGCGAGCTGGATGACCGCGTTATGCAGATCATGCCTAGAAGTGCCTGTAAGGCTTTGTGCGTATTAACTTGTTGCGATTCGCTTTAGCCACTATGTGCGAACTTGAATCACAGTTCTCAGCCTAACCCGCGCAAGCTGGATGACCGCGTTTTGCACATCATGCTTAAAAGTGCCTGTAAGGCTTTGTATTAGCATGTTGCGATTCGCTTTAGCCGCTATGTGCGAACTTGAATCGCAGTTCTCAGCCTAACCCGCGCAAGCTGGATGACCTCGTTTTTCGCATCATGCCTAAAAGTGCCTGTAAGGCTTTGTGTGTATTAACTTGTTGCGATTCGCTTTAGCCGCTATGTGCGAACTTGAATCGCAGTTCTCAGCCTAACCCGCGCAAGCTGGATGACCACGTTTTGCACATCATGCCTAAAAGTGCCTGTAAGGCGTTGTGTGTATTAACTTGTTGCGATTCGTTTGAGCCGCTATGTGCAAACCTGAATTGCAGTTCTGAGCCTAACCCGCGCAAGCTGGATGACCGCGTTATGCACATCATGCCTAAAAATGCCTGTAAGGCGTTGTGTGTATTAACTTGTTGCGATTCGTTTGAGCCGCTACGTGCAAACTTGAATCGCAGTTCTGAGCCTAACCCTCGCAAGCTGGAGGACCGCGTTATGCACATCATGCCTAGAAGTGCCTGTAAGGCTTTGTGTGTATTAACTTGTTGCGATTCGTTTGAGCCGCTACGTGCAAACTTGAATCGCAGTTCTGAGCCTAACCCGCGCAAGCTGGATGACCGCGTTATGCACATCATGCCTAAAAGTGCCTTTAAGGCGTTGTGTGTATTAACTTGTTGCGATTCGTTTGAGCCGCTACGTGCAAACTTGAATCGCAGTTCTCAGCCTAACCCGCGCAAGCTGGATGACCGCGTTATGCACATCATGCCTAGAAGTGCCTTTAA
Organism: Amblyomma maculatum; assembly: GCF_055883805.1. NCBI lineage: Eukaryota > Metazoa > Arthropoda > Arachnida > Ixodida > Ixodidae > Amblyomma > Amblyomma maculatum. The sequence continues at coordinate 300,645 of NW_028146784.1, forward strand.
GGCATTGTGTGTATTAACTTGTTGCGATTCGTTTGAGCCGCTACGTGCAAACTTGAATCGCAGTTCGGAGCCTAACCCGCGGAAGCTGGATGACCGCGTTATGCACATCACGCCTAGAAGTGCCTGTAAGGCTTTGAGTGTATTAACTTGTTGCGGTTCGTTAGAGCCGCTACGTGCAAACTTGAATCGCAGTTCTGAGCCTAACCCGCGCAAGCTGGACGACCACGTTTTGCACATCATGCCTAAAAGTGCCTTTAAGGCGTTGTGTGTATTAACTTGTTGCGATTCGTTTGAGCCGCTACGTGCAAACTTGAATCGCAGTTCTGAGCCTAACCCGTGCAAGCTGGATGACCGCGCTTTGCACATAATGCGTAAAAGTGCCTGTAAGGCTTTGTGTGTATTAACTTGTTGCGATTCGCTTTAGCCACTATGTGCGAACTTGAATCGCAGTTCTGAGCCTAACCCGCGCAAGCTGGATGACCGCGTTTTGCACATAATGCGTAAAAGTGCCTGTAAGGCGTTGTGTGTATTAATTTGTTGCGATTCGTTTGAGCCGCTACGTGCAAACCTGAATTGCAGTTCTGAGCCTAACCCGCGCAAGCTGGATGACCGCGTTATGCACATCATGCCTAAAAATGCCTGTAAGGCGTTGTGTGTATTAACTTGTTGCGATTCGTTTGAGCCGCTACGTGCAAACTTGAATCGCAGTTCTCAGCCTAACCCGCGCAAGCTGGATGACCTCGTTTTTCACATCATGCCTAAAAGTGGCTGTAAGGCTTTGTGTGTATTAACTTGTTGCGATTCGCTTTAGCCGCTATGTGCGAACTTGAATCGCAGTTCTCAGCCTAACCCGCGCAAGCTGGATGACCACGTTTTGCACATCATGCCTAAAAGTGCCTTTAAAGCGTTGTGTGTATTAACTTGTTTCGATTCGTTTGAGCCGCTACGTGCAAACTTGAATCGCAGTTCTGAGCCTAACCCGCGCAAGCTGGAGGACCGCGTTATGCACATCATGCCTAGAAGTGCCTGTAAGGCTTTGTGTGTATTAACTTGTTGCGTTTCCTTTGAGCCGCTACGTGCAAACTTGAATCGCAGTTCTGAGCCTAACCCGCGCAAGCTGGATGACCGCGTTTTGCACATCATGCCTAAAAGTGCCTGTAAGGCTTTGTGTGTATTAACTTGTTGCGATTCCTTTGAGCCGCTACGTGCAAACTTGAATCGCAGTTCTGAGCCTAACCCGCGCAAGCTGGATGACCGCGTTTTGCACATCATGCCTAAAAGTGCCTTTAAGGCGTTGTGTGTATTAACTTGTTGCGATTCGTTTGAGCCGCTACGTGCAAACTTGAATCGCAGTTCTGAGCCTAACCCGCGGAAGCTGGATGACCGCGTTATGCACATCATGCCTAGAAGTGCCTGTAAGGCTTTGAGTGTATTAACTTGTTGCGATTCGCTTTAGCCGCTATGTGCGAACTTGAATCGCAGTTCTCAGCCTAACCCGCGCAAGCTGGATGACCTCGTTTTTCACATCATGCCTAAAAGTGCCTGTAAGGCTTTGTGTGTATTAACTTGTTGCGATTCGCTTTAGCCGCTATGTGCGAACTTGAATCGCAGTTCTCAGCCTAACCCGCGCAAGCTGGATGACCACGTTTTGCACATCATGCCTAAAAGTGCCTTTAAAGCGTTGTGTGTATTAACTTGTTTCGATTCGTTTGAGCCGCTACGTGCAAACTTGAATCGCAGTTCTGAGCCTAACCCGCGCAAGCTGGAGGACCGCGTTATGCACATCATGCCTAGAAGTGCCTGTAAGGCTTTGTGTGTATTAACTTGTTGCGATTCGTTTGAGCCGCTACGTGCAAACTTGAATCGCAGTTCTGAGCCTAACCCGCGCAAGCTGGATGACCGCGTTTTGCACATCATGCCTAAAAGTGCCTTTAAGGCGTTGTGTGTATTAACTTGTTGCGATTCGTTTGAGCCGCTGCGTGCAAACTTGAATCGCAGTTCTGAGCCTAACCCGAGCAAACTGGATGACCGCGTTCTGCACATCATGCCTAGAAGTGCCTGTAAGGCTTTGTGTGTATTAACTTGTTGCGATTCGCTTTAGCCGCTATGTGCGAACTTGAATCGCAGTTCTCAGCCTAACCCGCGCAAGCTGGATGACCACGTTTTGCACATCATGGCTAAAAGTGCCTTTAAGGCGTTGTGTGTATTAACTTGTTGCGATTCGTTTGAGCCGCTACGTGCAAACTTGAATCGCAGTTCTGAGCCTAACCCGCGCAAGCTGGATGACCGCTTTATGCACATCATGCCTAGAAGTGCCTGTAAGGCTTTGTGTGTATTAACTTATTGCGATTCACTTTAGCCACTATGTGCGAACTTGAATCGCAGTTCTGAGCCTAACCCGCGCAAGCTGGATGACCGCGTTTTGCACATAATGCGTAAAAGTGCCTGTAAGGCGTCGTGTGTATTAACTTGTTGCGATTCGTTTGAGCCGCTACGTGCAAACCTGCATTGCAGTTCTGAGCCTAACCCGCGCAAGCTGGATGACCGCGTTATGCACATCATGCCTAAAAATGCCTGTAAGGCGTTGTGTGTATTAACTTGTTGCGATTCGTTTGAGCCGCTATGGGCAAACTTGAATCGCAGTTCTGGGCCTAACCCGCGCGAGCTGGATGACCGCGTTATGCTCATCATGCCTAGAAGTGCCTGTAAGGCTTTGTGTGTATTAACTTGTTGCGATTCGCTTTAGCCACTATGTGCGAACTTGAATCACAGTTCTCAGCCTAACCCGCGCAAGCTGGATGACCTCGTTTTTCGCATCATGCCTAAAAGTGCCTGTAAGGCTTTGTGTGTATTAACTTGTTGCGATTCGCTTTAGCCGCTATGTGCGAACTTGAATCGCAGTTCTCAGCCTAACCCGCGCAAGCTGGATGACCACGTTTTGCACATCATGCCTAAAAGTGCCTTTAAGGCGTTGTGTGTATTAACTTGTTGCGATTCGTTTGAGCCGCTACGTGCAAACTTGAATCGCAGTTCTGAGCCTAACCCGCGCAAGCTGGATGACCGCGTTATGCACATCATGCCTAGAAGTGCCTGTAAGGCTTTGTGTGTATTAACTTGTTGCGATTCGCTTTAGCCGCTATGTGCGAACTTGAATCGCAGTTCTCAGCCTAACCCGCGCAAGCTGGATGACCTCGTTTTTCACATCATGCCTAAAAGTGCCTGTAAGGCTTTGTGTGTATTAACTTGTTGCGATTCGCTTTAGCCGCTATGTGCGAACTTGAATCGCAGTTCTCAGCCTAACCCGCGCAAGCTGGATGACCTCGTTTTTCACATCATGCCTAAAAGTGCCTGTAAGGCTTTGTGTGTATTAACTTGTTGCGATTCGTTTGAGCCGCTACGTGCAAACTTGAATCGCAGTTCTGAGCCTAACGCGCGCAAGCTGGATGACCGCGTTATGCACATCATGCCTAGAAGTGCCTGTAAGGCTTTGTGTGTAGCTAGATGACCGCGATTTGCACATCATGCCTAATAGTGCCTTTAAGGCGTTGTGTGTATTAACTTGTTGCGATTCGTTTGAGCCGCTACGTGCAAACTTGAATCGCAGTTCTGAGCCTAACCCGCGCAAGCTGGATGACCGCGTTTTGCACATAATGCGTAAAAGTGCCTGTAAGGCTTTGTGTGTATTAACTTGTTGCGATTCGCTTTAGCCACTATGTGCGAACTTGAATCGCAGTTCTGAGCCTAACCCGCGCAAGCTGGATGACCGCGTTTTGCACATAATGCGTAAAAGTGCCTGTAAGGCGTTGTGTGTATTAACTTGTTGCGATTCATTTGAGCCGCTACGTGCAAACCTGAATTGCAGTTCTGAGCCTAACCCGCGCAAGCTGGATGACCGCGTTATGCACATCATGCCTAAAAATGCCTGTAAGGCGTTGTGTGTATTAACTTGTTGCGGTTCGTTTGAGCCGCTACGTGCAAACTTGAATCGCAGTTCTGAGCCTAACCCGCGCAAGCTGGACGACCACGTTTTGCACATCATGCCTAAAAGTGCCTTTAAGGCGTTGTGTGTATTAACTTGTTGCGATTCGTTTGAGCCGCTATGTGCGAACTCTAATCACAGTTCTCAGCCTAACCCGCGCAAGCTGGTGACCGCGTTTTGCACATCATGCTTAAAAATGCCTTTAAAGCGTTGTGTGTATTAACTTGTTTCGATTCATTTGAGCCGCTACGTGCAAACTTGAATCGCATTTTTGAGCCTAACCCGCGCAAGCTGGATGACCGCTTATGCACATCATGCCTAGAAGTGCCTGTAAGGCTTTGTGTGTATTAACTTGTTGCGATTCGCTTTAGCCGCTATGTGCGAACTTGAATCGCAGTTCTCAGCCTAACCCGCGCAAGCTGGATGACCTCGTTTTTCACATCATGCCTAAAAGTGCCTGTAAGGCTTTGTGTCTATTAACTTGTTGCGATTCGCTTTAGCCGCTATGTGCGAACTTGAATCGCAGTTCTCAGCCTAACCCGCGCAAGCTGGATGACCTCGTTTTTCACATCATGCCTAAAAGTGCCTGTAAAGCTTTGTGTGTATTAACTTGTCGCGATTCGTTTTAGCCGCTATGTGCGAACTTGAATCGCAGTTCTCAGCCTAACCCGCGCAAGCTGGATGACCGCGTTTTGCACATCATGCCTAAAAGTGCCTGTAAGGCTTTGTATTAGCATGTTGCGATTCGTTTTAGCCGCTATGTGCGAACTTGAATCGCAGTTCTCAGCCTAACCCGCGCAAGCTGGATGACCGCGTTTTGCACATCATGCCTAAAAGTGCCTCTAAGGCTTTGTGTGTATCAACTTGTTGCGATTCGCTTTAGCCGCTATGTGCGAACTTGAATCGCAGTTCTGTGCCTAACCCTCGCAAGCTTGAGTGACGCCTATTTGCACATCATGCCTAAAAGTGCCTGTAAGGCGTTGTGTGTATTAAATTGTTGCGATTCGTTTGAGCCGCTACGTGCAAACTTGAATCAAAGTTCTGAGCCTAACCCGCGCAAGCTGGATGACCACGTTTTGCACATCATGCCTAAAAGTGCCTTTAAGGTGTTGTGTGTATTAACTTGTTGCGATTCGTTTGAGGCGCTACGTGCAGACTTGAATCGCAGTTCTGAGCCTAACCCGCGCAAGCTGGATGACCGCGTTATGCACATCATGCCTAGAAGTGCCTGTAAGGCTTTGTGTGTATTAACTTGTTGCGATTCGATTTAGCCGCTATGTGCGAACTTGAATCGCAGTTCTGTGCCTAACCCTCGCAAGCTTGAGTGACGCCTATTTGCACATCATGCCTAAAAGTGCCTGTAAGGCGTTGTGTGTATTAACTTGTTGCGATTCGTTTGAGCCGCTACGTGCAAACTTGAATCGCAGTTCTGAGCCTAACCCGCGCAAGCTGGATGACCCCGTTTTGCACAACAAGCCTAAAAGTGCCTGTAAGGCTTTTTTGTATTAGCATGTTGCGATTCGTTTTAGCCGCTATGGGCAAACTTGAATCGCAGTTCCGAGCCTAGCGCGCCCAAGCTTGAGCGATGCTATTTGCACATCATGACTAAAAGTGCCTGTAAGGCGTTGTGTGTATTACCTTGTTGCGATTCGTTTGAGCCGCTACGTGCAAACTTGAATCGCAGTTCTGAGCCTAACCCCCGCAAGCTGGATGACCACGTTTTGCACATCATGCCTAAAAGTGCCTTTAAGGCGTTGTGTGTATTAACTTGTTGCGATTCGTTTGAGCCGCTACGTGCAAACTTGAATCGCAGTTCTGAGCCTAACCCGCGCAAGCTGGATGACCGCGTTATGCACATCATGCCTAGAAGTGCCTGTAAGGCTTTGTGTGTATTAACTTGTTGCGATTTGCTTTACCCACTATGTGCGAACTTGAATCGCAGTTCTCAGCCTAACCCGCGCAAGCTGGATGACCTCGTTTTTCACATCATGCCTAAAAGTGCCTGTAAGGCTTTGTGTGTATTAACTTGTTGCGATTCGCTTTAGCCGCTATGTGCGAACTTGAATCGCAGTTTTGAGCCTAACCCGCGCAAGCTGGATGACCACGTTTTGCACATCATGCCTAAAAGTGCCTTTAAGGCATTGTGTGTATTAACTTTTTGCGATTCGTTTGAGCCGCTACGTGCAAACTTGAATCGCAGTTCTGAGCCTAACCCGCGCAAGCTGGATGACCGCGTTATGCACATCATGCCTAGAAGTGCCTGTAAGGCTTTGTGTGTATTAACTTGTTGCGATTCGCTTTAGCCGCTATGTGCGAACTTGAATCGCAGTTCTCAGCCTAACCCGCGCAAGCTGGATGACCTCGTTTTTCACATCATGCCTAAAAGTGCCTGTAAGGCTTTGTGTGTATTAACTTGTTGCGATTCGCTTTAGCCGCTATGTGCGAACTTGAATCGCAGTTCTCAGCCTAACCCGCGCAAGCTGGATGACCACGTTTTTCACATCATGCCTAAAAGTGCCTTTAAGGCGTTGTGTGTATTAACTTGTTGCGATTCGTTTGAGCCGCTACGTGCAAACTTGAATCGCAGTTCTGAGCCTAACGCGCGCAAGCTGGATGACCGCGTTATGCACATCATGCCTAGAAGTGCCTGTAAGGCTTTGTGTGTAGCTAGATGACCGCGATTTGCACATCATGCCTAATAGTGCCTTTAAGGCGTTGTGTGTATTAACTTGTTGCGATTCGTTTGAGCCGCTACGTGCAAACTTGAATCGCAGTTCTGAGCCTAACCCGCGCAAGCTGGATGACCGCGTTTTGCACATAATGCGTAAAAGTGCCTGTAAGGCTTTGTGTGTATTAACTTGTTGCGATTCGCTTTAGCCACTATGTGCGAACTTGAATCGCAGTTCTGAGCCTAACCCGCGCAAGCTGGATGACCGCGTTTTGCACATCATGCCTAATAGTGCCTTTAAGGCGTTGTGTGTATTAACTTGTTGCGATTCGTTTGAGCCGCTACGTGCAAACTTGAATCGCAGTTCTGAGCCTAACCCGCGCAAGCTGGATGACCCCGTTTTGCACAACAAGCCTAAAAGTGCCTGTAAGGCTTTTTTGTATTAGCATGTTGCGATTCGTTTTAGCCGCTATGGGCAAACTTGAATCGCAGTTCCGAGCCTAGCGCGCCCAAGCTTGAGCGATGCTATTTGCACATCATGACTAAAAGTGCCTGTAAGGCGTTGTGTGTATTACCTTGTTGCGATTCGTTTGAGCCGCTACGTGCAAACTTGAATCGCAGTTCTGAGCCTAACCCCCGCAAGCTGGATGACCACGTTTTGCACATCATGCCTAAAAGTGCCTTTAAGGCGTTGTGTGTATTAACTTGTTGCGATTCGTTTGAGCCGCTACGTGCAAACTTGAATCGCAGTTCTGAGCCTAACCCGCGCAAGCTGGATGACCGCGTTATGCACATCATGCCTAGAAGTGCCTGTAAGGCTTTGTGTGTATTAACTTGTTGCGATTTGCTTTACCCACTATGTGCGAACTTGAATCGCAGTTCTCAGCCTAACCCGCGCAAGCTGGATGACCTCGTTTTTCACATCATGCCTAAAAGTGCCTGTAAGGCTTTGTGTGTATTAACTTGTTGCGATTCGCTTTAGCCGCTATGTGCGAACTTGAATCGCAGTTTTGAGCCTAACCCGCGCAAGCTGGATGACCACGTTTTGCACATCATGCCTAAAAGTGCCTTTAAGGCATTGTGTGTATTAACTTTTTGCGATTCGTTTGAGCCGCTACGTGCAAACTTGAATCGCAGTTCTGAGCCTAACCCGCGCAAGCTGGATGACCGCGTTATGCACATCATGCCTAGAAGTGCCTGTAAGGCTTTGTGTGTATTAACTTGTTGCGATTCGCTTTAGCCGCTATGTGCGAACTTGAATCGCAGTTCTCAGCCTAACCCGCGCAAGCTGGATGACCTCGTTTTTCACATCATGCCTAAAAGTGCCTGTAAGGCTTTGTGTGTATTAACTTGTTGCGATTCGCTTTAGCCGCTATGTGCGAACTTGAATCGCAGTTCTCAGCCTAACCCGCGCAAGCTGGATGACCACGTTTTTCACATCATGCCTAAAAGTGCCTTTAAGGCGTTGTGTGTATTAACTTGTTGCGATTCGTTTGAGCCGCTACGTGCAAACTTGAATCGCAGTTCTGAGCCTAACGCGCGCAAGCTGGATGACCGCGTTATGCACATCATGCCTAGAAGTGCCTGTAAGGCTTTGTGTGTAGCTAGATGACCGCGATTTGCACATCATGCCTAATAGTGCCTTTAAGGCGTTGTGTGTATTAACTTGTTGCGATTCGTTTGAGCCGCTACGTGCAAACTTGAATCGCAGTTCTGAGCCTAACCCGCGCAAGCTGGATGACCGCGTTTTGCACATAATGCGTAAAAGTGCCTGTAAGGCTTTGTGTGTATTAACTTGTTGCGATTCGCTTTAGCCACTATGTGCGAACTTGAATCGCAGTTCTGAGCCTAACCCGCGCAAGCTGGATGACCGCGTTTTGCACATAATGCGTAAAAGTGCCTGTAAGGCGTTGTGTGTATTAACTTGTTGCGATTCGTATGAGCCGCTACGTGCAAACCTGAATTGCAGTTCTGAGCCTAACCCGCGCAAGCTGGATTACCGCGTTATGCACATCATGCCTAAAAATGCCTGTAAGGCGTTGTGTGTATTAACTTGTTGCGATTCGTTTGAGCCGCTACGTGCAAACTTGAATCGCAGTTCTGAGCCTAACCCTCGCAAGCTGGAGGACCGCGTTATGCACATCATGCCTAGAAGTGCCTGTAAGGCTTTGTGTGTATTAACTTGTTGCGATTCGTTTGAGCCGCTACGTGCAAACTTGAATCGCAGTTCTGAGCCTAACCCGCGCAAGCTGGATGACCGCGTTATGCACATCACGCCTAGAAGTGCCTGTAAGGCTTTGAGTGTATTAACTTGTTGCGGTTCGTTTGAGCCGCTACGTGCAAACTTGAATCGCAGTTCTGAGCCTAACCCGCGCAAGCTGGACGACCACGTTTTGCACATCATGCCTAAAAGTGCCTGTAAGGCTTTGTGTGTATTAACTTGTTGCGATTCGCTTTAGCCGCTATGTGCGAACTTGAATCGCAGTTCTCAGCCTAACCCGCGCAAGCTGGATGACCACGTTTTTCACATCATGCCTAAAAGTGCCTTTAAGGCGTTGTGTGTATTAACTTGTTGCGATTCGTTTGAGCCGCTACGTGCAAACTTGAATCGCAGTTCTGAGCCTAACGCGCGCAAGCTGGATGACCGCGTTATGCACATCATGCCTAGAAGTGCCTGTAAGGCTTTGTGTGTAGCTAGATGACCGCGATTTGCACATCATGCCTAATAGTGCCTTTAAGGCGTTGTGTGTATTAACTTGTTGCGATTCGTTTGAGCCGCTACGTGCAAACTTGAATCGCAGTTCTGAGCCTAACCCGCGCAAGCTGGATGACAGCGTTTTGCACATAATGCGTAAAAGTGCCTGTAAGGCTTTGTGTGTATTAACTTGTTGCGATTCGCTTTAGCCACTATGTGCGAACTTGAATCGCAGTTCTGAGCCTAACCCGCGCAAGCTGGATGACCGCGTTTTGCACATAATGCGTAAAAGTGCCTGTAAGGCGTTGTGTGTATTAACTTGTTGCGATTCGTTTGAGCCGCTACGTGCAAACCTGAATTGCAGTTCTGAGCCTAACCCGCGCAAGCTGGATGACCGCGTTATGCACATCATGCCTAAAAATGCCTGTAAGGCGTTGTGTGTATTAACTTGTTGCGATTCGTTTGAGCCGCTACGTGCAAACTTGAATCGCAGTTCTGAGCCTAACCCTCGCAAGCTGGAGGACCGCGTTATGCACATCATGCCTAGAAGTGCCTGTAAGGCTTTGTGTGTATTAACTTGTTGCGATTCGTTTGAGCCGCTACGTGCAAACTTGAATCGCAGTTCTGAGCCTAACCCGCGCAAGCTGGATGACCGCGTTATGCACATCACGCCTAGAAGTGCCTGTAAGGCTTTGAGTGTATTAACTTGTTGCGGTTCGTTTGAGCCGCTACGTGCAAACTTGAATCGCAGTTCTGAGCCTAACCCGCGCAAGCTGGACGACCACGTTTTGCACATCATGCCTAAAAGTGCCTTTAAGGCGTTGTGTGTATTAACTTGTTGCGATTCGTTTGAGCCGCTATGTGCGAACTCTAATCACAGTTCTCAGCCTAACCCGCGCAAGCTGGTGACCGCGTTTTGCACATCATGCTTAAAAATGCCTTTAAAGCGTTGTGTGTATTAACTTGTTTCGATTCATTTGAGCCGCTACGTGCAAACTTGAATCGCATTTTTGAGCCTAACCCGCGCAAGCTGGATGACCGCTTATGCACATCATGCCTAGAAGTGCCTGTAAGGCTTTGTGTATATTAACTTGTTGCGATTCGCTTTAGCCGCTATGTGCGAACTTGAATCGCAGTTCTCAGCCTAACCCGCGCAAGCTGGATGACCTCGTTTTTCACATCATGCCTAAAAGTGCCTGTAAGGCTTTGTGTGTATTAACTTGTTGCGATTCGCTTTAGCCGCTATGTGCGAACTTGAATCGCAGTTCTCAGCCTAACCCGCGCAAGCTGGATGACCTCGTTTTTCACATCATGCCTAAAAGTGCCTGTAAAGCTTTGTGTGTATTAACTTGTCGCGATTCGTTTTAGCCGCTATGTGCGAACTTGAATCGCAGTTCTCAGCCTAACCCGCGCAAGCTGGATGACCGCGTTTTGCACATCATGCCTAAAAGTGCCTGTAAGGCTTTGTATTAGCATGTTGCGATTCGTTTTAGCCGCTATGTGCGAACTTGAATCGCAGTTCTCAGCCTAACCCGCGCAAGCTGGATGACCGCGTTTTGCACATCATGCCTAAAAGTGCCTCTAAGGCTTTGTGTGTATCAACTTGTTGCGATTCGCTTTAGCCGCTATGTGCGAACTTGAATCGCAGTTCTGTGCCTAACCCTCGCAAGCTTGAGTGACGCCTATTTGCACATCATGCCTAAAAGTGCCTGTAAGGCGTTGTGTGTATTAAATTGTTGCGATTCGTTTGAGCCGCTACGTGCAAACTTGAATCAAAGTTCTGAGCCTAACCCGCGCAAGCTGGATGACCACGTTTTGCACATCATGCCTAAAAGTGCCTTTAAGGTGTTGTGTGTATTAACTTGTTGCGATTCGTTTGAGGCGCTACGTGCAGACTTGAATCGCAGTTCTGAGCCTAACCCGCGCAAGCTGGATGACCGCGTTATGCACATCATGCCTAGAAGTGCCTGTAAGGCTTTGTGTGTATTAACTTGTTGCGATTCGCTTTAGCCGCTATGTGCGAACTTGAATCGCAGTTCTCAGCCTAACCCGCGCAAGCTGGATGACCTCGTTTTTCACATCATGCCTAAAAGTGCCTGTAAGGCTTTGTGTGTATTAACTTGTTGCGATTCGCTTTAGCCGCTATGTGCGAACTTGAATCGCAGTTCTCAGCCTAACCCGCGCAAGCTGGATGACCACGTTTTTCACATCATGCCTAAAAGTGCCTTTAAGGCGTTGTGTGTATTAACTTGTTGCGATTCGTTTGAGCCGCTACGTGCAAACTTGAATCGCAGTTCTGAGCCTAACGCGCGCAAGCTGGATGACCGCGTTATGCACATCATGCCTAGAAGTGCCTGTAAGGCTTTGTGTGTAGCTAGATGACCGCGATTTGCACATCATGCCTAATAGTGCCTTTAAGGCGTTGTGTGTATTAACTTGTTGCGATTCGTTTGAGCCGCTACGTGCAAACTTGAATCGCAGTTCTGAGCCTAACCCGCGCAAGCTGGATGACCGCGTTTTGCACATAATGCGTAAAAGTGCCTGTAAGGCTTTGTGTGTATTAACTTGTTGCGATTCGCTTTAGCCACTATGTGCGAACTTGAATCGCAGTTCTGAGCCTAACCCGCGCAAGCTGGATGACCGCGTTTTGCACATCATGCCTAATAGTGCCTTTAAGGCGTTGTGTGTATTAACTTGTTGCGATTCGTTTGAGCCGCTACGTGCAAACTTGAATCGCAGTTCTGAGCCTAACCCGCGCAAGCTGGATGACCCCGTTTTGCACAACAAGCCTAAAAGTGCCTGTAAGGCTTTTTTGTATTAGCATGTTGCGATTCGTTTTAGCCGCTATGGGCAAACTTGAATCGCAGTTCCGAGCCTAGCGCGCCCAAGCTTGAGCGATGCTATTTGCACATCATGACTAAAAGTGCCTGTAAGGCGTTGTGTGTATTACCTTGTTGCGATTCGTTTGAGCCGCTACGTGCAAACTTGAATCGCAGTTCTGAGCCTAACCCCCGCAAGCTGGATGACCACGTTTTGCACATCATGCCTAAAAGTGCCTTTAAGGCGTTGTGTGTATTAACTTGTTGCGATTCGTTTGAGCCGCTACGTGCAAACTTGAATCGCAGTTCTGAGCCTAACCCGCGCAAGCTGGATGACCGCGTTATGCACATCATGCCTAGAAGTGCCTGTAAGGCTTTGTGTGTATTAACTTGTTGCGATTTGCTTTACCCACTATGTGCGAACTTGAATCGCAGTTCTCAGCCTAACCCGCGCAAGCTGGATGACCTCGTTTTTCACATCATGCCTAAAAGTGCCTGTAAGGCTTTGTGTGTATTAACTTGTTGCGATTCGCTTTAGCCGCTATGTGCGAACTTGAATCGCAGTTTTGAGCCTAACCCGCGCAAGCTGGATGACCACGTTTTGCACATCATGCCTAAAAGTGCCTTTAAGGCATTGTGTGTATTAACTTTTTGCGATTCGTTTGAGCCGCTACGTGCAAACTTGAATCGCAGTTCTGAGCCTAACCCGCGCAAGCTGGATGACCGCGTTATGCACATCATGCCTAGAAGTGCCTGTAAGGCTTTGTGTGTATTAACTTGTTGCGATTCGCTTTAGCCGCTATGTGCGAACTTGAATCGCAGTTCTCAGCCTAACCCGCGCAAGCTGGATGACCTCGTTTTTCACATCATGCCTAAAAGTGCCTGTAAGGCTTTGTGTGTATTAACTTGTTGCGATTCGCTTTAGCCGCTATGTGCGAACTTGAATCGCAGTTCTCAGCCTAACCCGCGCAAGCTGGATGACCACGTTTTTCACATCATGCCTAAAAGTGCCTTTAAGGCGTTGTGTGTATTAACTTGTTGCGATTCGTTTGAGCCGCTACGTGCAAACTTGAATCGCAGTTCTGAGCCTAACGCGCGCAAGCTGGATGACCGCGTTATGCACATCATGCCTAGAAGTGCCTGTAAGGCTTTGTGTGTAGCTAGATGACCGCGATTTGCACATCATGCCTAATAGTGCCTTTAAGGCGTTGTGTGTATTAACTTGTTGCGATTCGTTTGAGCCGCTACGTGCAAACTTGAATCGCAGTTCTGAGCCTAACCCGCGCAAGCTGGATGACCGCGTTTTGCACATAATGCGTAAAAGTGCCTGTAAGGCTTTGTGTGTATTAACTTGTTGCGATTCGCTTTAGCCACTATGTGCGAACTTGAATCGCAGTTCTGAGCCTAACCCGCGCAAGCTGGATGACCGCGTTTTGCACATAATGCGTAAAAGTGCCTGTAAGGCGTTGTGTGTATTAACTTGTTGCGATTCGTATGAGCCGCTACGTGCAAACCTGAATTGCAGTTCTGAGCCTAACCCGCGCAAGCTGGATTACCGCGTTATGCACATCATGCCTAAAAATGCCTGTAAGGCGTTGTGTGTATTAACTTGTTGCGATTCGTTTGAGCCGCTACGTGCAAACTTGAATCGCAGTTCTGAGCCTAACCCTCGCAAGCTGGAGGACCGCGTTATGCACATCATGCCTAGAAGTGCCTGTAAGGCTTTGTGTGTATTAACTTGTTGCGATTCGTTTGAGCCGCTACGTGCAAACTTGAATCGCAGTTCTGAGCCTAACCCGCGCAAGCTGGATGACCGCGTTATGCACATCACGCCTAGAAGTGCCTGTAAGGCTTTGAGTGTATTAACTTGTTGCGGTTCGTTTGAGCCGCTACGTGCAAACTTGAATCGCAGTTCTGAGCCTAACCCGCGCAAGCTGGACGACCACGTTTTGCACATCATGCCTAAAAGTGCCTGTAAGGCTTTGTGTGTATTAACTTGTTGCGATTCGCTTTAGCCGCTATGTGCGAACTTGAATCGCAGTTCTCAGCCTAACCCGCGCAAGCTGGATGACCACGTTTTTCACATCATGCCTAAAAGTGCCTTTAAGGCGTTGTGTGTATTAACTTGTTGCGATTCGTTTGAGCCGCTACGTGCAAACTTGAATCGCAGTTCTGAGCCTAACGCGCGCAAGCTGGATGACCGCGTTATGCACATCATGCCTAGAAGTGCCTGTAAGGCTTTGTGTGTAGCTAGATGACCGCGATTTGCACATCATGCCTAATAGTGCCTTTAAGGCGTTGTGTGTATTAACTTGTTGCGATTCGTTTGAGCCGCTACGTGCAAACTTGAATCGCAGTTCTGAGCCTAACCCGCGCAAGCTGGATGACAGCGTTTTGCACATAATGCGTAAAAGTGCCTGTAAGGCTTTGTGTGTATTAACTTGTTGCGATTCGCTTTAGCCACTATGTGCGAACTTGAATCGCAGTTCTGAGCCTAACCCGCGCAAGCTGGATGACCGCGTTTTGCACATAATGCGTAAAAGTGCCTGTAAGGCGTTGTGTGTATTAACTTGTTGCGATTCGTTTGAGCCGCTACGTGCAAACCTGAATTGCAGTTCTGAGCCTAACCCGCGCAAGCTGGATGACCGCGTTATGCACATCATGCCTAAAAATGCCTGTAAGGCGTTGTGTGTATTAACTTGTTGCGATTCGTTTGAGCCGCTACGTGCAAACTTGAATCGCAGTTCTGAGCCTAACCCTCGCAAGCTGGAGGACCGCGTTATGCACATCATGCCTAGAAGTGCCTGTAAGGCTTTGTGTGTATTAACTTGTTGCGATTCGTTTGAGCCGCTACGTGCAAACTTGAATCGCAGTTCTGAGCCTAACCCGCGCAAGCTGGATGACCGCGTTATGCACATCACGCCTAGAAGTGCCTGTAAGGCTTTGAGTGTATTAACTTGTTGCGGTTCGTTTGAGCCGCTACGTGCAAACTTGAATCGCAGTTCTGAGCCTAACCCGCGCAAGCTGGACGACCACGTTTTGCACATCATGCCTAAAAGTGCCTTTAAGGCGTTGTGTGTATTAACTTGTTGCGATTCGTTTGAGCCGCTATGTGCGAACTCTAATCACAGTTCTCAGCCTAACCCGCGCAAGCTGGTGACCGCGTTTTGCACATCATGCTTAAAAATGCCTTTAAAGCGTTGTGTGTATTAACTTGTTTCGATTCATTTGAGCCGCTACGTGCAAACTTGAATCGCATTTTTGAGCCTAACCCGCGCAAGCTGGATGACCGCTTATGCACATCATGCCTAGAAGTGCCTGTAAGGCTTTGTGTATATTAACTTGTTGCGATTCGCTTTAGCCGCTATGTGCGAACTTGAATCGCAGTTCTCAGCCTAACCCGCGCAAGCTGGATGACCTCGTTTTTCACATCATGCCTAAAAGTGCCTGTAAGGCTTTGTGTGTATTAACTTGTTGCGATTCGCTTTAGCCGCTATGTGCGAACTTGAATCGCAGTTCTCAGCCTAACCCGCGCAAGCTGGATGACCTCGTTTTTCACATCATGCCTAAAAGTGCCTGTAAAGCTTTGTGTGTATTAACTTGTCGCGATTCGTTTTAGCCGCTATGTGCGAACTTGAATCGCAGTTCTCAGCCTAACCCGCGCAAGCTGGATGACCGCGTTTTGCACATCATGCCTAAAAGTGCCTGTAAGGCTTTGTATTAGCATGTTGCGATTCGTTTTAGCCGCTATGTGCGAACTTGAATCGCAGTTCTCAGCCTAACCCGCGCAAGCTGGATGACCGCGTTTTGCACATCATGCCTAAAAGTGCCTCTAAGGCTTTGTGTGTATCAACTTGTTGCGATTCGCTTTAGCCGCTATGTGCGAACTTGAATCGCAGTTCTGTGCCTAACCCTCGCAAGCTTGAGTGACGCCTATTTGCACATCATGCCTAAAAGTGCCTGTAAGGCGTTGTGTGTATTAAATTGTTGCGATTCGTTTGAGCCGCTACGTGCAAACTTGAATCAAAGTTCTGAGCCTAACCCGCGCAAGCTGGATGACCACGTTTTGCACATCATGCCTAAAAGTGCCTTTAAGGTGTTGTGTGTATTAACTTGTTGCGATTCGTTTGAGGCGCTACGTGCAGACTTGAATCGCAGTTCTGAGCCTAACCCGCGCAAGCTGGATGACCGCGTTATGCACATCATGCCTAGAAGTGCCTGTAAGGCTTTGTGTGTATTAACTTGTTGCGATTCGATTTAGCCGCTATGTGCGAACTTGAATCGCAGTTCTGTGCCTAACCCTCGCAAGCTTGAGTGACGCCTATTTGCACATCATGCCTAAATGTGCCTGTAAGGCGTTGTGTGTATTAACTTGTTGCGATTCGTTTGAGCCGCTACGTGCAAACTTGAATCGCAGTTCTGAGCCTAACCCGCGCAAGCTGGATGACCCCGTTTTGCACAACAAGCCTAAAAGTGCCTGTAAGGCTTTTTTGTATTAGCATGTTGCGATTCGTTTTAGCCGCTATGGGCAAACTTGAATCGCAGTTCCGAGCCTAGCGCGCCCAAGCTTGAGCGGTGCTATTTGCACATCATGACTAAAAGTGCCTGTAAGGCGTTGTGTGTATTACCTTATTGCGATTCGTTTGAGCCGCTACGTGCAAACTTGAATCGCAGTTCTGAGCCTAACCCCCGCAAGCTGGATGACCACGTTTTGCACATCATGCCTAAAAGTGCCTTTAAGGTGTTGTGTGTATTAACTTGTTGCGATTCGTTTGAGGCGCTACGTGCAGACTTGAATCGCAGTTCTGAGCCTAACCCGCGCAAGCTGGATGACCGCGTTATGCACATCATGCCTAGAAGTGCCTGTAAGGCTTTGTGTGTATTAACTTGTTGCGATTCGATTTAGCCGCTATGTGCGAACTTGAATCGCAGTTCTGTGCCTAACCCTCGCAAGCTTGAGTGACGCCTATTTGCACATCATGCCTAAATGTGCCTGTAAGGCGTTGTGTGTATTAACTTGTTGCGATTCGCTTTAGCCGCTATGTGCGAACTTGAATCGCAGTTCTGAGCCTAACCCGCGCAAGCTGGATGACCACGTTTTGCACATCATGCCTAAAAGTGCCTTTAAGGCGTTGTGTGTATTAACTTTTTGCGATTCGTTTGAGCCGCTATGTGCAAACTTGAATCGCAGTTCTGAGCCTAACCCGCGCAAGCTGGATGACCGCGTTATGCACATCATGCCTAGAAGTGCCTGTAAGGCTTTGTGTGTATTAACTTGTTGCGATTCGTTTGAACCGCTACGTGCAAACTTGAATCACAGTTCTGAGCCTAACCCGCGCAAGCTGGATGACCACGTTTTGCACATCATGCCTAAAAGTGCCTTTAAGGCGTTGTGTGTATTAACTTGTTGCGATTCGTTTGAGCCGCTACGTGCAAACTTGAATCGCAGTTCTGAGCCTAACCCGAGCAAGCTGGATGACCGCGTTATGCACATCATGCCTAGAAGTGCCTGTAAGGCTTTGTGTGTATTAACTTGTTGCGATTCGCTTTAGCCGCTATGTGCGAACTTGAATCGCAGTTCTCAGCCTAACCCGCGCAAGCTGGATGACCTTGTTTTTCACATCATGCCTAAAAGTGCCTGTAAGGCTTTGTGTGTATTAACTTGTTGCGATTCGCTTTAGCCGCTATGTGCGAACTTGAATCGCAGTTCTCAGCCTAAGCCGCGCAAGCTGGATGACCTCGTTTTTCACATCATGCCTAAAAGTGAATGTAAGGCTTTATATTAGCATGTTGCGATTCGTTTTAGCCGCTATGTGCGAACTTGAATCGCTGTTCTGAGCCTAACCCGCGCAAGCTGGATGACCGCGTTTTGCACATCATGCCTAAAAGTGCCTGTAAGGCTTTGTGTGTATCAACTTGTTGCGATTCTCTTTAGCCGCTATGTGCGAACTTGAATCGCAGTTCTGTGCCTAACCCGAGCAGCTTGAGTGACGCCTATTTGCACATCATGCCTAAAAGTGCCTGTAAGGCGTTGTGTGTATTAAATTGTTGCGATTCGTTTGAGCCGCTACGTGCAAACTTGAATCAAAGTTCTGAGCCTAACCCGCGCAAGCTGGATGACCACGTTTTGCACATCATGCCTAAAAGTGCCTTTAAGGTGTTGTGTGTATTAACTTGTTGCGATTCGTTTGAGGCGCTACGTGCAGACTTGAATCGCAGTTCTGAGCCTAACCCGCGCAAGCTGGATGACCGCGTTATGCACATCATGCCTAGAAGTGCCTGTAAGGCTTTGTGTGTATTAACTTGTTGCGATTCGCTTTAGCCGCTATGTGCGAACTTGAATCGCAGTTCTCAGCCTAACCCGCGCAAGCTGGATGACCTCGTTTTTCACATCATGCCTAAAAGTGCCTGTAAGGCTTTGTGTGTATTAACTTGTTGCGATTCGATTTAGCCGCTATGTGCGAACTTGAATCGCAGTTCTGTGCCTCACCCTCACCTGAACTTGCAGAGAGCCGGCTCCGTGAACTGCGCATGCGCGCCCAGAACCAAAGTGGAAAGGAGGATGCGTTTATTCTCTCGACGGATGTGACGTCAAATAACTTTTAGTATTTGCTTTTTTCTGAAAATAAGCCTCAAACTCAGATGACTCAGATGCCAATTACCCCGTTTCACAGCGCCCGAGCCACCCGAGCCACCCGAACAAAAGCTGGCGCGCTTTTCGGGCAACGGGTGCTCGCGCCTTGCGAGCCCTAGGTCGCTTTTCATGCGTCGGCTTGTAGTTTGCGGGACATCATCCCGATAGATGCAAATTCGGTGAAAATCTGATTCAGTTCGTGGATTGTTGCCCTAAATTCAACAGCGCAGCCTTCGGTCCTGTCCCTGGCCTGTCTGCAGTCTCAGACTACGGTGAGTCGTACGCGAATGATGGTGTTTCGTACATGCCCGCGAGCTCTAGGTAAAGCACTTGTCGGCGTACTGCTACCGTCTTGCAGCTTTTTTAACGAGTTTTTACACGGCAGTGCAGCTATGCGGTAGTCACAATTACTGACGCGGCGTAATCACGCGACAGTCTCCGGGCGAAGGCATGTGAAGACTGCATAATGGCGTCGATCCCGTTTCTTCGCGCTTGAAACAACCGTTGCATACCTGCTGCTGTGCACCGATCGGTCGTCGGTTGCTGTTGTCTTCGGGGTGCACTGGGGTACTGGGACGTACGCGGCGACTTACAGATGATGTGAAACTATTTGCGAGTCGACAGTCACGGAAGTTTGTAATTTGCTTTTTTTTTTTAAGATTCTTCGTTTGTGGCCTAGTTTGTTTGGGCAGTAGCGGGCATTTTGGTGTGCGCCAGCGTGAACGCGCTGGTTTATGATCAGGAGGTTTTATTGCCTTCCTCGCAGCTTCAGCAGATAGTGGCTGGGCCCATAGAAACGGTCGTGCTTCTGTCAAAAAACTCGAAAGGTATTCATCCATGCGGCCCATACGTGGTGCTGCAGTGCAAGAGGTCAGCTTCTTTGCAGTGTCGACGAAGTGCTAAAGAAGGGGAGTTGCTGGCCAGCTGAGAGACAGTATAAATGTAAACTGGCCCAGTGCGAAATGAGCCCCGGAGTGAAATGAGCCTACCCGCACGAATTTATTGTGCTTATATGCTCATACGTTCCACTGTCGAGTACTCACATCGGTGCATGCAGCAATGAGGGTGACTCTTCGGCTATCATAGGTTCTTGCCCATGAGAGTATCTGCCCTTTTACTACCAAAATAACTGCATTGGTAGAACTCGCTGAGCTTGTTTATATAGACTTAACACTTCGAATGCATGTCGCTACCGCCGAGTTCCCTAATATATATTTTTTGCCTGCTCCAACAGCGTCATCACTTTGAGAAAACTGGGAATGATAGCAGAAATAATGCCCCCATAAATAGTGGGCAGTGCTTCGCTTCAAGCTGCTGTCAAGGCCATTGACAGCTTATTTGAAAACAAAGCAATAATTAACCTGAGGTGGTATGTTTTGTTGAGGAGAGTGAGGCACCGTTGCTGCTATAAGCACTCTTCATTACAATTCCATACAAGCCGCAGCGTATTCTGCACTTACTGCACACATGATTTAACTTAGTCTCTTTGTTGCTATTTCAGTGTTTTGCAAGTGTGCTAAATATTTGTATTTGTGCTAGCATTGACTGCCAGTCTCGTTGCTGCCTTTTTCCTTCTGCGGCAGGCACTCTCACTTGCTTTACTCGAATCAAATTCTACTGTGAGTGAGTTTGCTGAATTTATGCAAACTAATTGTAATTGCAGTATTGCTCTCATTTATTTACATTTGCAGAGGCAAGGAATACTCGGGGCCGACGTACGAGTTTCTTCCACCATCCTCTGCTACCTCGGTAGTGCAGTGCGCTGTAACTGGTGTGACCAAATGGATACTCTCACTCCTTCTACTGGTTTAGAGCGTGTTAGTTAAGTTTAAAATACCTTGCTTGCAATGTATTTAATCTTGTTGTGGAATATTGTCACCCTTGCATTTGCTGATGTGTTATTATTTGGAAAGCATTCAGAGTGATTTTGAACGCATGATTTGCCGTGGCGGGAGGTGGAGAAGCACAAATGTGTGACTGCAATTTTTTGCCTCTCTAGTTTTCAGCCTTTAGAATTAAAGCAACAGATTGATATGTGAACAGGCCTGGCATGGATTAAAAAGTTTGTCATATACAACAACACTTGACCCTTGCAGGGATAACACAGCTGTGGTTATCTGAGCAAAAGTTCTCTATATGTGATGGTGTCCGAAACATGGCATTGTCTTAAGTAACTTGGCATGGAATCGGCCACTTCTTGCACTCTCTTGACAGCATCTATTGTAATGTGTGCTAGGCGACATGCCTTCGGATCTGTTGTGTCTGCAGCAGTTGCCTCGATGTATCAAGATGGGGTGGTTGTTGCGAGTTGGAAATTCCTATTCTCCCGACTACACCAATAAAATGCAGTGAAGCCAAATACCAGGAACCAATGTGTTATGTGGTTCATTGTGAAGGCTTGCCATTCTCGTAACTTTGCCAAATTGCTAGAAACATTATTTTTAAGCTCGGTCTTCTTTTGCTCACAGCACAACTCATTTCGTGCATTTCTCAACTTTTTGTGGTTTATAGTTGGCACATTTTGCAGAGGGTGACAAAATTTGAGCTGGTGTGTCACGAAGGTTAAATATCTGCTTATTGAACTCTTCTCGGGAAGCTACATGCAAATCCTGCCTAATGTAGCTGTGAGGGCTTCGCACTTGATTGATGTACCGGCACTTTACTTGTGGCAGCTGGTCTACATTGTACAGGACTGCCACTTTGAGGAGCACCAGCACTGCTATGAAGCAGATTCACAGCATTGTTCCTGGTGGAAGCAAACCACTGCAGATGTTGCCCTCATTCCAATGCAGCTTCAGCCAGTGAAGTTTCATAATGCCCGTGTTGGACGAACAAGAGGCCTATGAACTTGAGCATTTCACTTAGTCATTCCTTCCAAACATCCATCAAAACAAGCAACCTGTTGGGTTTCCCCAAAATCCCTGTACAATCATATTTATTTTTATTTTTACAAATAGTTTGTATCATAAGCTGGAGAGCCTTCACTCAAGTATACACTAGGTTCCTATCTACGTGAAAACTACACGCTTGTGTGCCAGTATCCGCAGATTGTTGCTAACGATTGTGGACACCCTCCTAAACAGAGATAAAACTGAGAACTTGCAGCGATCATGTGTACATACTCAAAAGCAAGTGGAAACTGTGTGCACCTTTGGCCACTGTAATTGTAGTACCTGAATCGCTAAAAGCTGAAATCAGAGCTTCTTCTGACTCTTCTGGCTTCTTTGCTGCTAGTGCGATAAAAAAATTCTGTAGCTGAAGTTGCTGAATCACACAATTTCAGTGTTTTTTTGTTGTGCGGCTTGACATGAACATTTCTCCATCTAAGCTGCCACCATTCTTCAGATAAAGATCGCTTGTGTGTCACTACTTGGTGCGATATATGTCAGGGATACACATAAGCTCTGCGTTTAAGCGTATGACTCAACATTGTTAACAGCTATAGTCGGCAGCTGCACTTGGGAGTCTTCTGCATATTGATTTTCAAGCTTACCTTTCTACTTTTCCTGTCTAGGTCATTATTTGCAGTTCATCCCAGAGTTGCTTAGCAAGGCAATGTCATCAGCAAATCGCAGATTACTGAGGTATTCTCCATCTACCCTTATCCATAACTGCTCCCATTCCAAGTCTCTGAATACTTCCTCTAAGCAAGCTGTGAATAGTACTGGGGAGATTGTGTCTCCTTGCCTAACACCTTTCTTTATCGGAATTTTGTTACTTTATGCAGAACTATGGTTGCTGTGCAGCCACTATATCTTCCAGCACTTTCACGTACGGCTCGTCTACCCCCTGATTTCGCAATGCCTGCATCACCGGCGAGGTTTCAACTGAGTCAAATGCTTTTTCGTAATCAATGAATGCTATGTACAAGGGCTGGTTATATTTCGAGCATTTTTCTATCACCTGATTGATGGTATGGATATGATCGATAGTAGAGTACCGTTTCCGAAACCCTGCTTGATCCTCTGCTTGATTGCAGTCTAAGGTTGCCCTGATTCTATTAGCGATTACCTTAGTAAACACCTTATACGTAACAGACAGAAAGCTGATTGGTCTGTAATTTTTAAGGTCCTTCCCCTTTCTTATGAATGAGGATAATGTTTGCATTCTTCCATGGTTCCGGTACCGGTACTTCACTGCAGTGCAGGCTTGAGCCAGCGGCAAGCGTATACATAACCAGCGCTGCCAGCTTTGGCGAATTAGTCTGCTCGAGGTTGTGGTTACAAAAAATAAAAATAAGCATCAAGATACCCCCATGCTCACTTGAGATGCAGACTAAAGGTCGTTCCAGCAGGAAGCATAATCAAATTCAGATGTGGGTTTCAGTCTGAGCATAAGCAGTTTTCCACATTAACAGTGTTGAGCTGCCCTTCTGCCAGGAAGTGCTCTTTGCGAACTGATAAGTACAGTAGAACCCCATTATAGTAAAGTCACCGGGACCGGCTAAAATCTTACTATATCAGTTGTTAGTGATGACATGGTCCTGAAGATACTATCTTGTAATTAAACTGTGCTTACTAAACACATCTTGTTGCTTTATGAAAAGAACACTCTAAAATGCTTTCTATCTCTCTCTTATCGTCTCTGTGCCATTTCCTTTTTCATTTTTTTAACAGCTTGTAGAAGTACCTGTTTAGCATGAATGCAACATGGATACGAATATAGCCGAGCTTGATTTCAGCTGAGAACCAAAGCATTGCGTGAGCGCGGCATCATCTTCCGCTGTTTCCATCTTTTAAGAGGCAATAGATGAAAAATGCGCGACAGTCCAGCACTGCAAAACCGCACAAGCCACGCCTCCAATTTTTGCCACTACTCCTTCGTGCTGAACAGTGTTGTGTGAATGTTCGGCCGTTTCCTCGCTTCCCTTTTACTCTATATTTAAGTGACCGGCCGTCTTCTTTTTGTGTTTGTAGCCAGCTTTACATTTTTCCCCCTACGCGCTGCATGCTTTCCCTCACGGCTCCAAGGCCTTAAAGTTGGCTTCTTCTCAGTGCTGATGAGCCTAGCGGTAAAACCATAAAAAAAATGCACTACTTATTTTTTTTTTAAGAAAAAAATTTCCTCGCGATCCTAAGTAATGCGTGTGCAACAATGTCATTTCGTGGGAAGTCGACGCCGCGGCCAGACGTTGTTTAGTATAACCTAGTTTTACCAAAAGCACCTTTACTATGATGGGACTTCAGTTTCACTTTACTATAGCAGGGTTCTACTGTACAATGATAACCGGTCATAGAGACTCCTCCATATATATTTCACGAGTGGAATGGAGTCCAGTTTTGTGCCCATTGCAGAAACAAGCTGAACAAGCTGGTCATTCTATGTTTCCGTTTTCTGGACAAGGTGCTTTGCAGCAATACCTAGCCTTCAGGGGCCGTGCAAAAATCTTAACAGTGACATCCTACGAGATATTCAGAAGAACTTGTCCAAGAAAAAGTATAGACAGTCAATACGATCTGTGCAGGGGAGTATGTGCTAGGAGTTAGCATTGCTGTTCTCATGCCGCTGATGGGTTACGACCATGCAAGCAGGTTGTGCCACCTAATCTACAATCACAGTGCGACACATTGTACCCGTTCTCCACCCTCTGCCTCCTACCTTCTCTTCATCATCCCTCTTGTCTCTACTTTGCCACCTGCCAATCAAAGTCTCAAAGGGACGAACAACACAAGCTGTCTAAAGCCACCACTTGAAGGACACCAAATTTTGGTTACATGTTAATATGACAGCGTTAAAGGCTGCCATTCACCAGAAAATTTGGTATCAGGGTTGTGAATGAAAAATTGTGGGTGATAGCCGGCAGGTGATAGCCGGGAATTGATTGGTGGCAGGGTTGTGCAAAGTCACTTGATCATATGATATGGCAGATTTGGCAGGAGCTGCCAACTCAAGCTTCTCAAATCAGATGGGTAGGTGAAAGGAATCGAACCCTCCAGGACTCTTGCATTTCAAGTCAGACATGCTACCCGTAGGCCACAAAGGCACTTCATACGGCTAGGTTAAGGGAGGCTTTATATTTGTGTCAGGCAGTCTTTCATATAATGTGGTAGTTCATGACTCTATGCTAAAGAGTATGTATAAGATGATGGAGGTACTACCTTTGCCGAAAATAACCAGGCTGCATGCTCCACTTTTCAGTCAAGTAGCAGATAATTCGTGCCACTTCTGAAACTGTAAATCTGTGCAAAGTAGTAAAGGCAAGCTGCAGTCCTCACTTCTCAAGTTGTGATCCTTTAGGAATTCATGTTGACCTTAGGATACAAGCTAAAAGCTAAACATGCAGCCTGGTTACTTTTGGCAAAGATTGTACAAAGTAAGGGATTAGTGATTAGGAGAGTGAATGTACAGCTGCCGAACTCTTTACTAATGCGCACGATGGCCGCCTTTTCTCTTCTGCTCATTGAAGAAGAGCTAACTTGCGTAAAGATTAAGTCTAACCAGAGGTTCATCGAGGCCTTGCCTTATTTTTACCTCTCTGCAAGTTCGATCCCTGCCAAGGCACAGTGGTACAGAAAAAAATTAAGGCAGATTGCAGTCGTGTATAAGACTGATGACACAATGATGCTGTTTCTGTTTGCCTCAAGTTATCCGTGATTATACTTTGAGACTCATCGTGGCTATCTGTTGTCGGCGGACAAGTGTGACAGATATTATGCCTTTTCTTTCCTGTAAACCAATTTAAAACACTGCTGATTCCTGTGTGGTACGGTGTTTGAGGAAGCGACAAATGAAAGGCGCAGCACGGATGCCTGGATTGGATGCCTGGCAAGGTTAGCTTCATATATGCGTGAATCGCACGGTGAAGTCATCGGTCATGACTGGACATGATGTCATGTGGTGACCTCAGTTCTGGTTATTAGACATGACTGGATGTGACGTCATGATGTCACATCCGGTAATGGTGACATTACTGCGAACACATTAAGCTGCGCACAATGGATGAAACAACCTCCAGCTTAAACAGCATCACTGTTGAAAGTGGGCGTTGTGCAGTCTAGTTGAAGATTTGGGCGGCTGTACACGAGCAAGGAACTGAGTGCTGTGATTTAACTTCCCAAAATAAATGCCACCGAGTGGTACTTTTTTCTTAATACAGGTCATACATTTACTAGAACCACCTTACTCTGTATTTGACAGCTGTAAATGCTGCAAAAAAGCAAATTTTCTAAACTTAAGAATTTTATTCTGGCATGGCTTATATCCTCTAATCTCCAAAACAATTTTCTTGGGTTCCTTTACTTCTAGAAAACTTAGGATATTATTGGAACAACTACGATGAGAACAGCAAATTTTACAAATTTGAAATTCAAGTGTATGAGAACATGCAAGATGGCGACCATGGCACAAACTTTTTGTTTCCGCCTAAAACAAGCTGGGGTAATGTTTGTCGTAGTAACCCAATACAGTCCTTTTCTGAACTGAAGGCGGTCGAACGTAAAGTTTGCGTCAAATGGCATGATATGGGTCTGTGTGCAGGCTTCACACAACTCGTACCCTCAGGCAAGTCCAGTAAAAGAATCTGACTGCTGAGCTGCTACCCGGCACAACAGAACCCAGAATGCAACCTAATCCTACGTTAGCCTGCATACTTAATATTTTTGAGACAAAGCATTCATAGAAGGTTGAAAAGCTCGTACATGCAGAATGCGATAAAAAAATCTGGAACAAGTTTTATGACACGCATGCCATTTTTCACAGCATATCACGCAACTTGGAAGAAAGTCGACAACTGCACTTTGAAAGCAAATTTTTGTGAAAATGTACAACACCACTGAGAAGAAAAGCAATTGAAGCAGTTGAAACAAAAAAATTTGGTAGCGTATGTATCAGTGAACCCTCAGTGTCTATTAAAGAAAGTGAAATCAATGATCTTCGACACTAGTAGAACCTGAATAGCGCTGTGTGATAAGGCTGTCCACAAATGGCAATAAACAAAGTTGTTAAAATCAAAACAAAACCAAACTTGACAGAACTTGCACCGATATCACGGCTATGCTAAAATAAAATACACAGACACCATATAACCACTGTTCACAATACAAGTTCTACAAACCTGATGCGAATTTTTATATCATAGCTGTAACGATACTAGCACAGCCTGATAATTACAGTACACCTAAACAATCACTCTACCTGCCTCTATGCATATATTGCACGCATATAGGCACTATGCACATATTTTACTTGACTACAAAGTTCAGCATGGTAGTTAACCATGCACATGAAACAGCTCAGGTATTGAAAAGCCTCTTCCAGTCATGTTCAAAACCAATATATTCTGATCAAATCAACATGCAAAATGTAAATCTTTCGTAAAAATTTTCATTTTGCACACAAAGACAAAGGTAGATTTACTGCACATGCTGTAGCACGAGTTGAATGCTCCGGGTAAATTTTCATAGTGCTGCAGGGTTTTTATGTGTTTATTATATGAACAATGCAAAAAAAAAATGGTGAACTCCATAAAAGGTGCCACATTAGAACAAAAATTAGCAGTGCTATGCCTAGATAATTCCGCTGCAAGAATGCATATGTGCTGACTCATGTTCTGTTGCCATAAACAAAGTACAGTATGTGAGGAATACAAGGGATGGAGGTTTGATTCCCAGAGGAGACAGGATTTATTTATTTTATTTACCCCACTAATCACACATGTGCTCTGTGCTGTTGTACAGTACAGCAAGTAACGGCATATGGTACCTGTAATAAGACATAGTTCATGCTGGTTACATCGGCTGTCATGCAAAGATGTAATCAATGCAATTCACTCTTTTTGTAGTGGCTTGAAATTGTTGACGACTGCGACCCCGAGCAGTTCGCACGTGAACACTGGCAACCACTGTGATTTCGTAGTATCGATGACAGTCGCCGCAGATGATGAGGGGAATGTCTGGTACCCTCACAATGCATCAGCCATCTCGCAGATAAGTGCTGCCATTCAGCGCCACCATTGCAATTCTTGTTTAAATGGCTATGGGTTGTACAAACTGGAAACTCTAGCAGACTAACAATCTTGTGCATTCGCAATGCCATAATAACATTGCGTGGATAGTAATTTAGAAAAAAATAAATACATTCACAGTTATAACTGGTTCACTGGACAATATTTTGTAAGTAATAATTCAACAATACTGCACAAGAATTTTCAAAACTCCTCTGAGCCTCACTAGGGCACTTATGAATGTCGTGCAGCCTTGGTGGATGGAACCGTGACAGATTATTGTAGATGAAAATGTAGCCATTAAATACTGTCCTTTTTAAAATGCGTGATAGAGCGCTACACACTGCAGTGCACAGGTGGAGAACATAAAAACAACATGGCTGCAGCTGCGAGCTATCAGGTGGCTGTTGCACATACTCCATGATAGTAAATCAGGTATAGGTATCTTCCATGGGGCAGGTAGCTAGTAGCAGGCTAGGCAGGCAAACGGGGTTCGTTCATGGCTCTGGTCCACCACAATGTGACAGTGCTGCACCTAACATGCAGACAACTACTGTAATGTCAAACACTGAACTTACAAAAAAATTAAGTCAACTCAATTTAGCGGAGGGGGCGATGATGATGATAATGGCGCACGCACCATCGTATCTGAAATTGTTGCAAATGAAACTATACAGTTTCAGTTAAACAAAGGAGGTGGTGACGCATAAACTACAAGTGCGAATTTTAATTTTCTAAAGGTTTCCTTTTACTGAATTAATTTTTGTTGGTATTGGACGTTTTCGCCACCTGCAGCGCTGTCACTCAACCGTTGCAACGGCGCGCCATTTGAACCGGCTGGTTGTACGGTGCTCGCACAAGTCTGCAGTTCTCTCGAGTTCTCTCTTCTCAGTTCAGCTCTCTCTGCAAGCCACCCAGAGGCTATATGACTCATTTGTCTCGCCACAAGTAACTTTTAAACTACAGTTCAGCAATGCGACACTAGAGCCATTCAATCAAGGACTACACTTATTCCTAGTCTGGCATTTATTTCCTTTGCGCATTTTCACTCTGTCCATTCATAACAAAAAACTTGGAAGAAAAATCAAGTGGCTAAGTGGGCTTCCCACAGTGCAGTTACATATCTATAGTTATTTCATAAATTGGCAACAGAGTTTTGATTCATCATCACTGCCTGCACTAGGTATGCTGAAGGGAATTAATGGTCTGCAATCATAGCTGCTTCATGCGTTAGCTGCAGCCGCCAACCTTGGCTCATTTGCCGACATTATCTCTTCATACCTGTGTCTGGTATCCCTTGCTTGTTTCACTCCCTCGAAACCTAATCGATTAGCTGAAAAGCCCCATTTCCTGGATTACATGTCCCACTCTAATGCTTCTTTTCAGTTTTCTGCATCTTCATACTCAAAGATGTGCACCATGTGCTGCAATCTCAACTGCAGGTACTCTACTGCAAGATGCCCAGCACTGTGTCATATGGTATGGTGTTGCGGCAGCATAGAAGTACCACCCGCACAAATCATCAGATGAGGACCTGCTTATGCCCTCACCTTTTTGGACAAAGGACGCCACCTGCCTAGGGCAAATAGGGCCTGCTCATTTCAATAATAGCTTATTACTACTTCCTTGTTATTACCTTGAAACTACTTTAATCCACATCTGTGTTTGTGAAGGTTTTCCAAATTAGTTTACTTTCTATAACCTGCTGCACTGTCCTTTGCTTAGGTATTTTAAACTTATGCTTTAATATCCACTTTTCAGCCTTTCAAATGATCACATGATAGCAAGCTGCCTTTTATTACATTATATGTACAGCACCTTCCAAATTTACATTCACCTCTTTTTGCTCTTGGGGAAATGTTTCTCATGGTTCAGATTCAGAGTGACTACCTGGCTTAAAAACATTACTCCCTTCCTACGTCCGAAACCTTCCTACCTATGTGCAGCAGTGACTTTGTGGCTATGCATTCGACTGCTAATCCTAAGGTTTTGAGATTAAATACATGGCTACATTTCGGCAGAGGCATGATGTAAAGACACCTGTGGGCTATACAATGTCAGTGCATATTAAAGGACACCAAGCAGTCAAAATTAATAAGCTCTTTCCCATGCTTGCCGTCTTTCATAGACCGCATTAGGTTTTGGCATTCCCGATCCCTGTGTGCCATGTCAATACCTCTACCTGTTGTAAAGTTGCTCTAATCACAAAGGGTTGAAAAATAAACTTTCATCTTGTAGTTTCTTTAGGTCCTTGAGCATATGCTGTTATTGAGGCAGTGGGCAATATTTGGCTGGGGCCTTAGAGATGCAATAGCCCAAACCAGATTCAAAATCGAGGAAACAGTTTAGCTGAAACAAATGTCAATTTCAGTCTCATCGACATCAACTGCAATGCCCGTTCTCTTTTTCTACAGGAATATAATGTAGACATGATGCAATGCTGTTCTCCCAAATGTTTTCCGATTGTCATGGCTATACAGTTCAAAATAATGAGACCAAAGAGCACGACACACAAGGAATGCTTATTCGCAATGGAAGCATTTTATTGCAAGCTATGAAGTAAATACATCTGTCGTGAAGAACAAGCAAAAGATTGCAAGAAACCATCAAAACAAAATTTAAAACCCCATCTAGAAAAGCAAAAATCTAATGCCATGTTTTCATGGAAAGCAGCCATTTTTCAAAAAAGGCTGCTCTTTGAAGCTGCTCACAAAATTATTTCAGCATAAATGCTCATTTGCTACAATCCTCTTTTTTTGCAACTAGACACAAAGTCTACAAGACCTTGTGTATAAAATGTCACCAACCAGCACGCAGCTGCCACGCCATCAGCAAAACCATGCGCCCAACTGCTCATTGCACACCGGCCAAAACTCTGCACTGCCTTTGGGCAAGTGGAAAACAGCTGCAAAGCATCTTAAAACCCATCCACCTTTTGTTTCTATTTTAAGGTGCTATCATTTCTCCTGCTTCAATCATTCCTTTCGTTTTCAGGTGCGATTCCATAAACTGAACTTGTTTATGAACCACCCTAAATTCGAAATGTGTTCAAACCTGCTGTCTATGAGGCAGCGCCTTCACAATGCGTGATGGCCAAAAATACTTTTGCAGCAGACTCTTTAATAACAGAGCTACAGCCATCAAAACCGGTATGTTTCTCTCCTTCCCTTTCATCACCAGAGTCTCTTCCTCCTCCCTCCACAAGAGACAATACGCGTAGGGCTGGTACATGTAGGCTCCCTAAATACGGGAAATGCGGAGCGCCATCTCTTAGTGCTTTGAGAAACTATGCCCGCCATGTTGGTTCGGTCAACAAAATGAAACCGCTGCCCTGTGCTGGGTAAAAACAGCTACAAGAACGCATCAAATGCAGTCATTATGGCCCCGACTTTTACAGGCATTCCTTTTTTTCTTGCTGGTTGGTTTTCATTTCATTTCATTTCATTTTTATTTCCTTAAAGACCCCTTTTGAGGGGTCTTTAAGGAAATAAGGAAGGTTTAACGTCCAAAAACGACTCAGGTATGAGAGACGCCATAGTGAAGGTCCCCGACAATTCCGACCACTTGGAGTTCTTTCTTTAAGGTGCACTGACATTGCACAAACACTGGTGCCTTGCTTTTTGCCTTCCATCAAAAAGCTACCGCCGCAGCTTTTTTTTTTTTTTCTTGCTTTCTGCTACCCAAGCACCACCAGTGACCTTTGTTTGAAGGTTGAGAAGTGAGCTTTGGCTCATCCAGCTACAATGCCAATAAGGAGGGGGAGAGGCTGAGCTCAATGGGTGGCCGAAGCATAGGTGCGAGGCCTCTGGCCTTTCTTAGGAAACCAAACCCGTGCATGTATGGATGTTCTGTGTTTTCTGTATTCATGGTTATGCATGGTGTACCATGGCTGGATTCGAGTGGCGATGGTGCGCTCTTTACGACCTACGCATGGAGGGTGCTTCCTGTCTCCTACAGCTGCGAAATCGTGGCACTGTGTGGCATTGACGCGTCTACTCAGTGATGCTGTCATTTGGTGTGCAACAAGCTGGAAAAAAAAAAAAGCGGAGGCTGGCCAAGCCTGCGGCTGCAAGCCTGCACTTTCACCCGGTTGTGATTCTTGCCAATGAGATGTCATAAACTTGAGCGTTCAGAGCAACCTGCAGTGATTTTTGCCGCTGTACTGAGAGTCATAGATGATAGGTGTGCCGGCCGTGAGCCATCCTTACAGGCTCTGGCTGTGTATCAGCATCTTGCCGAAGAGCCAAAACCAGGGAAAAACTCGCATAAAATATAGCTAAATTATTGGAACAGAGTTCTCTATCACTCGAAAATTGATGAAAGGAAACACCGCAAGTTTTTCAAACTTGCAGGCGTGTGCACGTCGTTCATAGGAAATAAAGTTCAAATGTGTGGCAGAAAACATACGTATGGGTCCGGACCGAAGGAAATACTAAAAGCACACTGCGGCCGAGATGCTCAACTATTGTCATGAAGTTAGCTTTGTTACAAACTAGCCGCAGAGTTTAGCAACATAGGTGGCAGGCAAAGACAAGGGTCGGAAGGCTTTCCTACTATCCTTATATGAGGATGGTGATGAATGTCTCCTGTTATTTCGAGGTGATGTTGCGCACGCCTCAGAACAGGAAAAGCAGTTACAGTGAATGCGCTGTTCAAAGTGCACAAAAAAAAGCAATAAGAGCAGGTTACCCTTTTTTTTTAATTTGCACTAACAACTTAAAACAGGTCAACGACCAGCCTGACTTGCAGACACGTGAAGGCGCCCGAAATTTTGGTACATGTGCAGAAGCAGACAGAAATGTGCCCAAAAGCGAAAAGATGCCGTCACACTGGCATATCATTTGAAATAATGCATGTAGGCAAAACAGGTACTCCTCCTTGCTCGGCCACTAATTGTAACAGGCCTGGCAGAACAGGCCCGAGAGGCCAAAAATGTTCAAGTGATAAATTCCGTGCTTCTGTAGCCATGTCAATGCATTTTTGACAGTTCCCCTCATATCATGAAGCAAACAAAGTTACAGCAGGAAGAAAAAAATCAGCTTTTGTGCAGCATAATGGGACTGACCTTACAACAGTATGCTGCTACTTGCCTTACTGCAGACTGATAACCCAAATCACTGTTGTATTCAGATGGTAATTAGCACATGTTGCGCACTGTAAGAAATAAGACAAAGTAAGTATTACTACGATCAAAATGTGCTAAATAATACTGTTGCCTGAGCCTACACTGCACCGCTTTTGCGCACACAAAATTGAGACTACATAATTTCTCTAAGTATTTCGCTCACTCCGTAAACTGAACACTTGAACGCTTGAAGGCGCGAACGCAGGTGCGCACCGGGCGCCGCCACAGAAGAGAGTGACCAGGGTTGGGTAAATCCTGCACACACTTCACGGGGAAGAGAGCACTGCTTGCCTAGAAGAGCTGCCATTATATCTGCGGTGAATGCGCAGGCTGTATGAAAGTGCGCGCCGCTGCCACTTGAGTCCAGCCGTTGGTGTATGAATAGCACAGTGCACAGAACACTCTGAAGCATGCATAGACAAGGGCAAGAAACTAAAAGCCTTATTTCTTGTGTGAGAGTATGCATGAGTGAAAACGAAATGCAAGACAAAAAAGTGCGTGACATCAGCAGACCAAGTGACACCCCTCGCCCATCAGTCGGAGAGAAACCAATGGATGCAGTATCTGTTGGTACCTCGACAAAGTTTGATGGCCAGCGCAAAGGATGAGGAGGTTTGGCTGTCTGAAAAGGACCACGAGAGCTTTGGTTTGCATTTTGTTGCATTCCAGTGTGTGCATCGCTGCAGTATTTCGCAGAGACCATGTCCAACGCCTTATCGGGCTTGGTTAAAATGTCAGCCTGGTCAGTAGCCCTTGAATATGTTAGCTCTCTTAAATGAACAATCTGAAATAAGCAAGGACATAAGTTGTGCTGGCCATATTGTGGACTACTTTCAAGACAATGTGTGTAATGCCAAATAATCTGAGAAGTTGAATAAACCGTTTGGGGTGCCCTGTTTTGTTTTCTAAATATGCATTGTAATACCATTTAGCACAGCTTGGCCACCCAACTTGTGCACACCAGCTAACACAAAGCTTTAGCTGCACTACACTAATCCCTCTGTCACACAAACACTTCCGATCCTCATTGAACTCAATCTGCATTCAGGCTTTCAAGAAGGATTGAAGCATCCGGTGCTACACGGGCGTTTTCAGTGAGCATTGAGAAATTTTCTACATGGTTCGTCGTCTGCTGTCAGTCGCAATGAGTCTCAAAAAGAAATTTAAGATTGGGGTAATGATAGCACGATTTCAGTGTGCACAGCAGCATTCCGCTTTCGGCGCCTCAGGTCACCTAACCTATCCTCCCAGCGGTCAAGTGCTACAGTGCAGTTTCTCTTCCGCTCCACAGTTTCCACGCTGACGCAGTCGAAGAGAACGCCACCTTAGCTTCCACTGGCAGTGGACTACGGTGTCAATATTATAAAATTAGCTGTTCTACGAATGTTCTATCATGCCTTTTATTACATTTATGTGTTATTATGTGCAGTTCTATTGCATTTATTCGTTTTCAAGTTTTAGAGCTCGTTGATGACGAGGGTGTCAATGACCGCTTTTGAGTGTGCTTGAAATCTCGAGAGCGATTGAGGAAGCAACCTTGAGTCAAGCAGGCTCGAGCTCAACTGCACTTGACAGTTGCCGTGTGACAACCTCGATCTACAATGAGTTTAATGTAGATCCAGTTCAATGAGGATCGAAACTGTTCGTATGAGAGCAGTTTAACTCGCATCTTGCAGGAACAAGCAATCTATATACACCTTTCCAATAAGTTACTCGATGCCACCATATTGTTCGCTCCTCCTCCCTGGACTGCTGCAAACCGGCTCTGCTTCCACTGTGCTAGCACCAAATGCACAAAGCAGTCCAGCAGGTAATATGGTGACACCCCGTGACCACTTATTGGAAAGGTGCACACTACTATGACTATGCTACAGTATGCTAAGGAAGTGAACACACAAAAAAGCCAGGCAATCATGTTACTCTGGTAACGAATGTTTAATTGTGGCTGGCCTTGCATATGGCGGGCAGTAATGCATGTACCTCTGTCTTCGGACAGGACAGCAGGGTTGTAAGCATCTCCAGCAAACACTGTGCGGATGTTCGTTTTGTTATAAAAATTTAGGAGACACTTGAGATCTGTCTTTAAGAGTTATAGCATGGTAGCGTCAACAGTTCCCGTCTGCAGCTTCCCTCAAAGATCCTTGATCGCATACATGCACCTTGCTATTTTATAAATGAAGTCTTTAAAGAACTTTGCTGCAACCTACAAAAAAAAAAAAAAAAAAGTAGGAAGTGCGTAAGAGCTCTAAGATCGCTAAGGCGAACACAACCCGGCACCAGAATTAGAATATGTGACTAATAAGTACGGTGCAGGGAATGCAGCCTTCTAGTGACACACGTCAAATGACAGATCGAATACCGCACGCCCATCCTCCGAGGTCCTGTGTATAAGCGCATAAGTGGCCCGAGTATGCATGGGGTTGCCATTAGCCTCTCTGTCACCTCTCTGCGGCGGTTTGCACAGCCAGGATGCCTCCTTTCCTCCTCTCTGCAACGCGGCAACAGAGCACGCACCTGCCAGAGCTCTTCACATGCAAGTTCCAGTATGAAGGACGTTTTTTGATGACAATTTCTGATCACACTTTCTGTACATGACGCACATGAGCCAATTAAAATACAGCTATTTAAATGCCCTATAAACAAATGAATATTGTGAATATAAGCATAATACATAAGATAAGTTCTCAGCACTGGGTAAAATATTCACAAAGTATTGTCAAACATGAATATAAAAACAAGAAATTGTAATAAAATCTTGAGGATGTACAAAAGGCAGAAAAATGCTCATTTCTTAAACTACAGCTTGAAAATGAAGAAGTTTTCTTTTTTTGCCTCAACTCCTTCAGCACCATGTAATTTGTTTATTAAATAAAATATTTACACAATCTTGCTATTAGATAATACTAAAATGCAGGCATTTAGATCAATTAAATAAATGCCCATGTTTTTGTTTTGGCTTTATCATCATCATCATCAGCCTGATTATACCCACTGCAGGGCGAAGGCCTCTCCCATATTTCTACACTTAACCTGGTTCTGTGCTAGCTGCATCCACTTGACCCCTGCGAACTTCTTAATCTCATCCGCCCACCTAACTTTCTGCCGCCCCCTGCTACGCTTTCCTTCCCTTGGAATCCTGTTTGTTACCCTAAGCGACCATCGGTTATCCTCTCTTCGCACTACATGTCCTGCCCATGTCCATTACTTCTTCTTAATTTCCACTAGAATGTCGGTAACTTGAGTTATTTCTCTGACCCACTCTGCATGCTTTCTATCTCTTAATGTTACCCCTACCATTTTTCATTCCATAGCCCTCTGGGTTGTCCTCAACTTAAGTAGAAGTCTCTTGGTTAGCCTCCAGGTTTCAGCCCCACAGGTGAGTACAGGCAAGATGCAACTGTTGTATACTTTCCTCTTGAGCGATACCGGTAAGCTGCTAGTCATAATCTGCGAGTGCTTGCCAAATGCGCTCCATCGCAATCTTATTCTTCTTGTTATTTCCTTTTCATGGTCCGGATCTGCGGTTACTACCTGTCCTAAGTTATGTCCTAAGTTTTATGTTATGTGTTTGGCTTTATACATAACATAAAAACCTTTTTCTCCGAAATTTGCAGAAAAAATCCAAAAAGTGAAAGAAAAGGGGGCATGAATATCAAAATAAGACAGCAAGAAAAATAATTCAGAATACTAAAAATATGCTACACTGCCTCTTTTATTACTAGTAAAGATATGGTGCACCTATCGGCAGATTTCTTTTTTTCGTAGTGCTGTTCGGAAGCAGTGGTCATTCTTGACTTCCTGCAGCAGTTGTTGAGAGTCTCATGTATCTATTCTCCAAATCACACTAACAAAATGCAGCGAAGCCCAACTGCCAAAGAAGTAATAATTTACGTTCTGAAGTTCATTTTGAAAGTGTGCTGTTCTCTCAGAAATATAGCTAAGTTGCTGAAAACACCCATTTTTAAGCTCGGCCTTCCTCTACTCATTTTACAGTTTATAGCAGTGGCATTTCCAAACCTTTCAGGATTTATGACTGGATTATTTGGTGACGTTTTCCAGAATGTGGGAGAGTTTGCCATCAAATTTGAAAATCTGCAATAGGAGCTCGGTGTTCAAACTTCACTCGGTTTGCTTGAAGAAGTTCCACACTTGAAGTTCTGGAGAAGCCATATCAAGTAGTACCAAGCTTTCATTGCTGCTGAAACCCAGCGAATGGAAACAGAACAGTGGGAACACAAAATGAGCATGTGTAACTGACCAAGAGTGATCAGAGATTGAAACTAAGCTTTTCTTGGCCACTAGCTGAAGTTCGAGGCTGACATTTGACTGATTCGTCATCTGAGCTGAACTGAGAGCTAGTAAAACTGTCTTCAAGAGACTTCGCTCCTGCTCTCATAAAAAGAAAGCTATAGTAGAAACAGCAGAATCGTGTGAATGGCGCCAAAGACCTCTTTATTTCGAATAATTTTTTTTAATGTCACACTGTGCCAGAAAGAACAAAAAATAAAATAAAAAAATAAACAAGCTGCACACAAACAGAAACTATGGTTGTCACAATAGCCCCACTGCGGTAGTGCAGTGGTTAAGATGCTAGATTACCGTGCCGGAGTACCCATGTCCGAACCCGATCGCTGGCGGCTGCTTTCGATGCAAACGAAGTGGCACCCGTGTGCTATGTGATGTCAGCGCGCGTTAAAGATCCCTAGGTGGTCAAAATTACTCCATAGACCTCCACTACGGCACCCATTTCTGTCTTTCCACTTTGACTCCCTCCTCCCTTCCCTTACGACACAGTTCAGGTGCCCACAGAAACAAGTGACAGATTCTGTGCCTTTCCATCCCTGTGAACTAGTTACTATAACTACTTTTGTCATACTATCTGCCTAAATGGGGCTACATGTTCCAAACACGAAAATTTACATCTGCCAGTGTGTGAGAACCATCATTCAGATATGAACGATTGGCTTAAAGCGGTCCTGAAAGGTATAAGCCCTAATCCCTTAATTTGTGCCGGTATTATCTCACATATAATCATCAGCGTACAACCATAATCTACCACATTGTGCCTAAGACCACCCAACATGGGTATAAAGCTCTGTTTTAACCAAGCTGTATGAATGTGGAGTAGCACGTCTGATACTGGATCCAAGGGTCTCGGAGGGTTCTATTCCACCTCACCCTCTCACCTCAAAGGAGCTGCCTGAGTTAGCAGCTCCAGATAGCGTCGTCCTCTCTTTTCTCGATTCTTTGTCTCTTTTGCGCTTTTCCATAATATGAGCTCCAGCCAGTTCGGCCATATCATGTGGGCTCATGACATCGCAGAACCAGACAACCAATCAGTGCATGGCCATGTCACCTGCCAAAGGCATGGTTGTTTTTTCTCAAGAGTGACGCCTTTTACGCTACCGCAATAAAGCAACCATTCTACAATAAGTCACTTCTTGTGGAGCACTTTTCACTACTGCTGCTGCATTGTATGATATGGGCAGTTCAAATTATGTCCCTTCTGTAAAGAGCAGTTTGTTTGCACAGCCTCCTATCCGATGTGGAT
>NW_028146785.1:0-7500 GCF_055883805.1 Amblyomma maculatum
GCTTGCTGCTCGCTTGCCAGGAGCGTTTAAGAGGTATAGTTTTGTGACTTTATTGTAGAAACTCGATAAAACGAACCTGAAATTAAATTACACGCAAGCGCAATAAATTGATGAGCTAGACTGAGCAAGAGCGTCCAGCTGAGGTAACTACTCGCAGAAAAACTAATTCAGCGTGCAAAGTATTTTTCGCACCCCTGGGTTACTTGAAAAGCGCACTCGAAAAGAAACCGACAAAGAGGTGTACGACTAGCTGGGGGCAATAGTTTCAACAATTACCGCGACGTGAATGCGCTGAAGCGACGTCTACACCTACGTAGACAGGTAGTTTAGAGCATGCGTGGACTCATTTTTGAAAAAAGCTACAACCGCCACTTAAAGCTGTTGTGCGAATTACACCGAGATAAATGGCACATGGACTTGTACTCTCACACGTGCACTCTATACGCTCCCATCTATGAGGAAATTCTCGGCACTTAACTCCCGAGGAACCGTATTGCCTCCGTCAATAGGCGGAACACCTCACTTGTGCCAAGTGAACCCCGGCAGCTGTGGGAACCTTGAGGAGGAGACCCGGTAGGAAGGACTGCCGCCGCACCATGTTCTCCTCGGACCATGAGAGCCGCCATTCGACAGGCTCAAAGTAACCGAGAGTGCTTTCTCCAAGGCTGTTCCAGTACACAGGTCTCGGCAATCGCCAACAGGAATTGGCAGGCCTGGGTGACCTGCGCTGGGCATCTTTCAGGACTGAATAAATAGATTATCCTTGAAGAGCATCAAAAAGCGCAGCGCGAGCACTGGCGCGAGACAGGCTTCTTTCTCTTCTTCTGCGGTGCATGTGGCACATACCCTCAGTGGGGAACTGGCCAGAATACATTGCAGGTTTCAAAAGAGAAGTCATGATGTCGATTTACACTGTATGATAGAAAACTTATCAATAAGGAATTAGTGTTGCTAAAATATTTTGGACAATTTTGATTCAATAGGAATAGAAATAATTGAAAAAAGGGTTAAAATGTATAAAAATGCTGAGCTTCGTGTGTAATAAAAATGGGAGAAGCCACTACAGACAGAGGTTCAAGTGCACGTAAAAAGGTAAGCACAGTGAGGAGCTCAAACCGAGAGTTCAGGCCTCGTACACGGACCTCTGAATAGAGGACTGCATTTGAAACTGATTTTGGTAAACCCAAACATAGTCCTGAAGCGCACCTCTCCAGAAGCAACAAAGGTCGTAGTTTGTATTCATGATAGCCAGAGAAACGCACCCAACCGAACTCCAGAATTGGTCTTACATAAGTTTATAGAGTAACAAAAGAGTCTGCGCATACCGAATTTCGTGTGGCTAATTCTCATCAGGCGACCAAGGGCTCGGCTTTCAGGCAGTTCCTTTTGATATGAGGCCACCAGTCTAATTGGGAGTCGTATAATATACCAAAGTATTTTAAGGATTCAATCTATGGGATCTGCGAACCGCAATACGCAAGGGTGATATAAAGAAGGTGTGCCAGTGGGAAAACGAGTACTGGGGAGTTCTTCGCGTTCAGAATTAATTTTACTTTACCCAGCCAAACTTCAAGGGCATTCAAGCAGGCTTGCAATAACTGGTATAAAGAATGAACATATCTTTTTCAGAAGAGAAAAAAAAATCCGCATACGCATACACTTTTATATTTGGATGAACAGGAATATTCCTCATTAATATATTACCAATCAATGGAGATGGCACCGATCCATCAGGCACACCTCTTGTTTAGTAATGAGGTTCTGAAATTAAAAACTTTCTAGGGCAGAAAAAGTTCCCATTCCTTAGAATTCTTTTAGCCATGAAAAAATGTAAAAAGGTGGTAAAATTTCGTTTATCTTATTCAACAGCTTAGAGTCTTCTACACTGTCATATGCTTTCGCGATGTCCAAAGTTATCAATCCTGACACCTCTTTCCTCTTCATTGCAATCCTAATTCTACTCTCCAAGTTTATATGAGCTGTCCAAAGGGAGGACACTTGACGAAACCCAATCTTTGCATCAGTAAAGGCATTCAGGGTCATAACATGGTTAGTGGCGCGCAGGTGAAATATGCGTTCAACAAGTTTTACAAAGTTTGAAGTTAGAGAAATCGGCCGAAATTTTTGCATGCCAAACCTTTTTTTTTATCTTAGAAGATTAGCATAATTTTAGCAGCTTTCCAGTCATCTGGCAACCAAGCAGTCTTCAGGGAAAAATTTACAACAGTCAACTGTTAGGATCGAGTTGTTGTCTTGTCCTAAAGCTCTCAGCATATCGACTGTAATACCGTCGCGCCCAGGAGCTACAGGTTTCAGAGCAGCCACTATACAATGCTACTCCGATGGCTCAACTGCAATAAATCCGCACATGGCGCAGTTCGAAATAACGTACACATCGTTTGCGCTTGAAAGCGAAGAGCAAGGGTTTTTTCAATCTGTTCAAATTTATATTTTGCTTCATTTGGTGGTAACACTTCTGACTCGGTTACATGTTATTCAGATGAACTCTGGTTGCGTTCCATTAATCTATGCAATGCCTTGTGATTAAGTAAAAAATTTAGCGCAAAAAAAGAACACAAAGGACAAAGAAGAACACATAAGACGTTTGACGAGCGCTCGGTTTTAGCGCTCGTCAAACGTCTTATGTGTTCTTCTTTGTCCTTTGTGTTCTTTTTTTGCGCTAAATGTTTTACTTAATGGATCACCAACTAGCCCGGAAACATGGTCTCCTCAGCCTTCCGACTATTTGGATTAGAGACATAAATATTCATATTTGCATTATATTCATCCTTAGCTTAACGAATGGTTTCTTTTTAAATGATGCCGCATAACATTTAAAATTTATCTAATTTTGGGGACGCTGGTTATGAGAGAGGCTCTTCCACGCAGCTTTTCTACGACGCTATGCTTTTTCACATTCTTCGTTCCACCATCGGCACGACATTCTGTTAGAGACAAACGATTTCACAGCGACCACTGAATGCTCAGTGGCTTCTAACAGAGAAGAGAGTGTTTTTTAAGCACCTTCAGATTGCTCAGATGATGGTATGGAGGAGAAAGGGG
This sequence comes from Amblyomma maculatum, assembly GCF_055883805.1. NCBI lineage: Eukaryota > Metazoa > Arthropoda > Arachnida > Ixodida > Ixodidae > Amblyomma > Amblyomma maculatum. The sequence goes on from NW_028146785.1 coordinate 3,064, forward strand.
AATTCGCAAGCTTTTTGAAGAGTTGAAGAGTTCATGGTTGACAAATTTTTGTTCACAAGTAATTACTCTAAAGGGAGCGATTAAATGTACTTTGGAAGTGGCGCTAAAAGTACCACCATCCACCGTAGACCATGATGAGACCCTTAGTCCATTCGCTGCTAGCGTTAAATCAATTATTGAACTAGAAGCTATAAAAGGTTATGCCTGTACTATTACAGCAACGCACATCATTTACAGACATCCAGTTCAAAACACATTGCCCACACTTATCTGACCCCAGACATATATCTGAGGCACACGTTTTCTCACGTTCTTCTTCAACTTCGTATTCCACCCGGGGGCTTTGCCTTAAGTGAAACCTTAAGTACTATGTAGGATGTGAGGGCGGACTCGAGGATGTCGTTGCATGATGCAGTGTTTAAGGTAAGATATTCAAGCGCCTTGCATTTCAACGATGTGGTCACAAGTGAATTAAATTGACTGAAACACAGAATGCTTTTAGTAAGCTCAATGATTCACTGTTATTGCCTGTTACAGATCAAATCTGGAAGTTGATATTTGCTGCACTATAGAGACGAAACAAGAAACTATTCCCGACAACGGATTACTAAGCAATTTTGTTTCCCCTGCTACTAATTCATTGCTAACAAGACTTTGTGTGCGCACACAGGATATGCTGCGCTCTATCGTTGTTTTATACCTGGAGATAGCTGCTACTATAAACTAATTTGCCAGTATAGGCTTCAATACATCCGATAATAAGGGCAACTCCATCCGATCTTTGCTTTTCATATATACGACCGTTCAGCTAACTACTGTTATGGAATTAGCAAAATGAAAACAAAATAGAGAACCTGACGTTTAGAAACCGGTAGACAACCACCTTTCCGCATTCATGAGCTGGCGAAGTGTTTTACTGCTACGTGGATGCACGATTGACAACACAATCTACGTTCAGTGCTGAGAAAACCACGCCGCTCATGTGCAGTGGGTAGGGCGCTCGACTGCTGTCAATTATACGGAATACAGTCCTTGTTGCGGCGGCCGCTTTTTGGTGGAGATGAAAAGGCAGGCTACAATGTGTGCTGTTTGATATCAGTGAAGGTTAAATAACCCCATGTAGTCGCAATTTACTAAGTCCTCCACTACGGTATCTCTCATAAACGGAGTTGCTTCGGGACGTTAACACACATAAAGGAATCCGATCCTGAGAAAGTTGGGCTTAAAAATTTCGCACCCCTCGGTGCAAACTTGTGAAATATGTATCAAATAGGATGACATGATCACAGTTTGGTAGTGAATGGAATGTATGACTTAGTATCACCGATACGCATCCTAAAATAAATCGGCTTGATCGCTTCCAGTTTATGAACGCAGCCGAGGGTAGCGATGAGTATATTTTCTTTTTGCGGTCTGGAAAGGGGAGGGTGGGGAGGCAAAACGATCAATGCTGACCTACTTTTTTTCAAATGCACCTGTTTGTAAATAATGAGCAGTAATTTCTAAGTCCTTGCCAACTTTTATTTGCCCCCGATGTCTCTCTAAACAGTTTCAAAGGAATGTTCTAATACTACAGATCTGTATAAGGTGTCTTTGTCAGTACTGGACTAAAATTTAAACGTTCTGCGTGAACACTATACTTTGCACACTATTTTTGAAAAATGGTGTTCGCCACCGATAGCGTGTCATCCACCTAAAAGCGTCTCATTGCCACCGCGCTGCCTCTGAAGCAGAGCGGCAGAAGTGGGTTAGCAATTTCACTGGCTGTGCAGAAGTGACGGGGGTGGAACGCGCTTGGACACTCAGCGACAGATGGCGTCTTGGTCTCGCGCATCTGCGCATCTGAGGAGGGAAGAGGAGGTGCATCCTTTTAGTCGCGCTGGTTTTCGGTGTTGAATATGCTGTATAAAAGTTTTTTAATACGAAAGTAAGTAATATAATTCCCACGGGTCGTGCGGTGTTCTTAACGTCGTTACACATTCTTTTATGGGCAGTTTGAAGTTCACACCGTAAAGTACAATATGCCGAACCGACGACAATTTCCAGCTCTAATTAAGATACTTTTATCCCTTCTAATTTTTTTATGATTGTTAATTTCTTTATTTCAGACTGAGCATAACATTAGATGGTAAATAAAAGCAAGCCTAGTGAGGTAATTGTACCCTACTATTAGCAACCAGATTAAAATTAAATAATCGTTCTTATTTTTTTAAAAGCAGCAATCACGCGGAGATATGGAGGGCGCTGACTGTGACTATTCAGGAATGAACTATAAATTTAATTTGCTCAGAAAAGGATCTGTTCAGCCGTCTAAAATTCGAGAGCAGTCAATTGGAAAACGCATTATTGTACGAGGCTGCGAATGCAAATGAGCGTCAGTGAATTATTTTAACCATCTGTTATTTTGAGTATTTCAGGGAAATCTAGGAAAATGGCATATAAACCTTTAAATACATCTAAATAAGCCTATCAATTTTACACATGTTCAAACTGATGCCAAACTCTAGTAGTCTTGTTGGAAGTAAAGGGCGGAACAGTGAACGAGGGAGAAAAGAAGGTGAAATTGAGATTTTACCTGTATAAATCAGGCTGCTTGGCGCCTGGAACGCTAAATGGTCGACGCCCCTGCGATAGCCTTCAAATCGTGCTGGACTGTATACATATAAGTTTAATGTTTTCACAATAAAGTCAGTATGCTAGTGCCAATAGCGACAGCGAACGAAACACTTCAATTTTTTTTCTTCATAAATTGGGGGGGGGGGGGGGAGGGGGGTCGTCTAAACAACTTCAGTCGTATGAGAGTGAATTCTTCAAGTGTCGGAAGCAATGTTTGGCAACGTTCGCATTCATCGCCGTTGATTGGATGCTCATACATACATGATTGCTGTTGCGTGATTCTGTTGGAGAATCGCAGGTGCTTCATTCCATTGCACTGCTTTGTCACTTCCTGCCTGTGCGCTCAACGACTTGGGAGCCACTGCATTGACGTGTTGACGGCTTTCACTAAAGCAGGTAGAGTTGTGCTTCGCGTGTCTGATAATTTGGTCTTCAAGTGACCTTGACCATTATTGCGCCTCTCCTTTCCTACAAACCAATTCACAATTACGCTAGGTAGAGCCGGTTTTCGCGAGACACTAAATTAGACCTTCAAGTGACTTTGATCTAATTGTGGTTGTCCAGTCAATGTATACTTGGATTTATTTTCCCCAAAAGCGAGCTTCAATGGAGAGTCAGGCCTGTGTTGTGCGATATCAGCGCACGTTAAGGACCCCCAGGTTGCCGAAATTGCGTCGGGGCCCTATTCTACGTCACCTCTTTCACTCCTTCCGATTTCACTCCCACCTTCCCCCCTTTCCTGAAGTCTGACAGATACTGCGAGATTCCTCTCTTATAATATAATTTACGATTTACAAAAAAATATCAAAACATGAACTTAATCTGAATAGGTGTCCCCCATTTCATGGTGTACACCCAAACGTATGAGGCCCCTTCCTTCCCTCAAAACCTAACTGAAAGAAAAAATATTGAGAAAAACCGCATATTTAAAAGGCCGGGTTCAGAGACCATCGCTGCAACACTCTCAGCTTTAGCTCTATTGCTGCAGGTTACAGCCATGCTTAGACACCATTTTTTTCCCGTATGCTTCCCAGTTAAGATACAGGTTATAGCGCTTTTATGCGTTCACACTCTGAGGTAACAAACCAGCTTCAGTAGACAATTCGTCTGTTTTCGATAAATGTGGTAAGAATCATTTTGAAATGATACAATGGTGACTGGTAAATTTCTAAGAAAAATATTATTGATGTCGAGAGTATGGGTTTGTTGAAGCCGGAAGGAACTCTGGGCATGGCCTTATCGTGGAATGCACGCGCCAGGTTTTACAGCCAACACCTGAGGAAAATTTGACCGATACTCCTGAAGCTTGAAAGCCCCCAGTTAAACTCAGGGCTGTCATGTCGGGTACAGCAGCTGCATAGGCGACCCTTCCATCTGCGGCAGACGAAAATGTAGCCAAGTAGTGCGCGGCAAGCTAGACGACTGACATATTCGCAGGCTGGGTGGCCTCACTCGCTGAGATTCGAGCGGCAAGTCTTCTCCGTTTCCTGCTTGTATACACTGGTATAGATCGTACAAAAGCGCTAACTCAAACAGCTACAGTCGTTAGCTTTATGAAAGGAAACACGAGAGCGCCTGGAAGATAGCTTCGTTCCGAAAGGAAGACGCGGCGCCACGGCGGCGTTGAAAGTGAAAGATGCATCGGCAACTAAATATCTGTGTGGTGTCAGCTGCTAGGAACTGCTACCACCGCTTGCTTCGCGGAAAACTGAGACAACGGCTGAGAGTGAAGAAAGGGAGCGCGTTTTAGAGCGCAGCTCTTTGGCGTCCGTTCCTGGGTTTCGCGTCGGCGTCGGCGTCTGCGTCGTCGTCGGCTTCGTA